>NC_074684.1:41846631-42041493 GCF_029448725.1 Salvelinus fontinalis | reverse complement strand
GATATCATGTTCATGTGCTCATGGCGAGAGACAATTTATTTGTATGTGCATTGTTGTAAACCCAGAGTAGTACTGGAATACCCCATTACATCCTACCAAAACAGAGTAGTACTGGAATACCCCATTACATCCTACCAAAACAGAGTAGTACTGGAATACCCCATTACATCCTACCAAAACAGAGTAGTACTGGAATACCCCATTACATCCTACCAAAACAGAGTAGTACTGGAATACCCCATTACATCCTACCAAACAGAGTAGTACTGGAATACCTCCATTACATCCTACCAAACAGAGTAGTACTGGAATACCTCCATTACATCCTACCAAACAGAGTAGTACTGGAATACCCCATTACATCCTACCAAACAGAGTAATACTGGAATACCTCCATTACATCCTACCAAACAGAGTAGTACTGGAATAACCCATTACATCCTACCAGACAGAGTAGTACTGGAATACCTCCATTACATCCTACCAAACAGAGTAGTACTGGAATACCCCATTACATCCTACCAAAACAGAGTAATACTGGAATACCCCCATTACATCCTACCAAAACAGAGAAATACTGGAATACCCCATTACATCCTACCAAAACAGAGTAGTACTGGAATACCCCATTACATCCTACCAAACAGAGTAATACTGGAATACCTCCATTACATCCTACCAAACAGAGTAGTACTGGAATACCCCATTACATCCTACCAAACAGAGTAATACTGGAATACCCCATTACATCCTACCAGACAGAGTAGTACTGGAATACCTCCATTACATCCTACCAAACAGAGTAGTACTGGAATACCTCCATTACATCCTACCAAACAGAGTAGTACTGGAATACCCCATTACATCCTACCAAAACAGAGTAATACTGGAATACCCCCATTACATCCTACCAAAACAGAGAAATACTGGAATACCCCATTACATCCTACCAAAACAGAGTAATACTGGAATACCCCCATTACATCCTACCAAAACAGACTAATACAGGAATACCCCCATTACATCCTACCAAAACAGAGTATTACTGGAATACCCCATTACATCCTACCAAAACAGAGTAGTACTGGAATACCCCATTACATCCTACCAAAACAGAGTAATACTGGAATACCCCATTACATCCTACCAAAACAGAGTAATACTGGAATACCCCATTACATCCTACCAAAACAGAGTAATACTGGAATACCCTATTACATCCTACCAAAACAGAGTAGTACTGGAATACCCCATTACATCCTACCAAACAGAGTAGTACTGGAATACCTCCATTACATCCTACCAAACAGAGTAGTACTGGAATACCCCATTACATCCTACCAAAACAGAGTAGTACTGGAATACCCCATTACATCCTACCAAAACAGAGTAGTACTGGAATACCTCCATTACATCCTACCAAACAGAGTAATACTGGAATACCTCCATTACATCCTACCAAACAGAGTAGTACTGGAATAACCCATTACATCCTACCAGACAGAGTAGTACTGGAATACCTCCATTACATCCTACCAAACAGAGTAGTACTGGAATACCCCATTACATCCTACCAAAACAGAGTAATACTGGAATACCCCCATTACATCCTACCAAAACAGAGAAATACTGGAATACCCCATTACATCCTACCAAAACAGAGTAGTACTGGAATACCCCATTACATCCTACCAAACAGAGTAATACTGGAATACCTCCATTACATCCTACCAAACAGAGTAGTACTGGAATACCCCATTACATCCTACCAAACAGAGTAATACTGGAATACCCCATTACATCCTACCAGACAGAGTAGTACTGGAATACCTCCATTACATCCTACCAAACAGAGTAGTACTGGAATACCTCCATTACATCCTACCAAACAGAGTAGTACTGGAATACCCCATTACATCCTACCAAAACAGAGTAATACTGGAATACCCCCATTACATCCTACCAAAACAGAGAAATACTGGAATACCCCATTACATCCTACCAAAACAGAGTAATACTGGAATACCCCCATTACATCCTACCAAAACAGACTAATACAGGAATACCCCCATTACATCCTACCAAAACAGAGTATTACTGGAATACCCCATTACATCCTACCAAAACAGAGTAGTACTGGAATACCCCATTACATCCTACCAAAACAGAGTAATACTGGAATACCCCATTACATCCTACCAAAACAGAGTAATACTGGAATACCCCATTACATCCTACCAAAACAGAGTAATACTGGAATACCCTATTACATCCTACCAAAACAGAGTAGTACTGGAATACCCCATTACATCCTACCAAACAGAGTAGTACTGGAATACCTCCATTACATCCTACCAAACAGAGTAGTACTGGAATACCCCATTACATCCTACCAAAACAGAGTAGTACTGGAATACCCCATTACATCCTACCAAAACAGAGTAGTACTGGAATACCTCCATTACATCCTACCAAACAGAGTAGTACTGGAATACCCCCATTACATCCTACCAAAACAGAGAAATACTGGAATACCCCATTACATCCTACCAAACAGAGTAGTACTGGAATACCCCATTACATCCTACCAAAACAGAGTAGTACTGGAATACCCCATTACATCCTACCAAAACAGAGTAGTACTGGAATACCCCATTACATTCTACCAAAACAGAGTAGTACTGGAATACCTCCATTACATCCTACCAAACAGAGTAGTACTGGAATACCCCATTACATCCTACCAAACAGAGTAGTACTGGAATACCCCATTACATCCTAACACACACACACACACACACACACACACACACACACAATAGAGCTGACATTTGCTGCAGCGAATGGGTCTTCCCTGATCCCCATGCAACACTACCACCATCTAGTGGTCACTGTGTGTCATAGTTCAGTCCTTTACCTCAGTACTACCTCTGCATTTAACCCAAACCCTCTGAATCAGAGAGGTGTGTGTGGGGGGGGGGGGGGGGGGGGCTGTCTTAATTGACGGCCACGTCATCGGTGGCCGGGGAGCAGTTGTTATTCGGGGTTAACTGCCTTGCTCAAGGGCAGAAGGGCAGATTTTTCCAACTTGTCGGCTCTTGAATTCAAATCAGCGACCTTTCGGCTACTGTTCTAACGCTAAGCTACCTATTCATAATCAATCAAGACTCCCTGACAATGTTCATTTCTCCAAAACAAACTTTGATTAACTTTCAGGTGAAGTTGTATTACAGTTGAACCCATCAAGTGAGCGTGTACATACAGTGAGACACAGTTACCATCCAAGTTGTTCAAGGGACTGATAGAATCCCGCAGAATACTTCCTCGCTAAAAACACGGAGAAAGTAGAGAGAGATGGAGAGAGAAGGAGAAGGAAGAAGTGAAATACACATCTGCAGTAATTTCCAATTGTTTTGGACCCAAACACACAAACAGGATAGGGTTCCACAGCCACAGGCAGAACAGCAGAAGCTGGGTCAGCAGCACGACCAGGTGGACTGGGGACCAGGTGGACTGGGGTCCAGGTGGACTGGGGACTGGGGGCCAGGTGGACTGGGGACGGGGGGCCAGGTGGACTGGGGACCAGGTGGACTGGGGACCAGGTGGACTGGGGACCAGGTGGACTGGGGACGGGGACCCAGGTGGACTGGGGACCAGGTGGACTGGGGACTGGGGGCCAGGTGGACTGGGGACCAGGTGGACTGGGGACTGGGGGCCAGGTGGACTGGGGACCAGGTGGACTGGGGACGGGGACCAGGTGGACTGGGGACGGGGGGCCAGGTGGACTGGGGACCAGGTGGACTGGGGACCAGGTGGACTGGGGACCAGGTGGACTGGGGACCAGGTGGACTGGGGACCAGGTGGACTGGGGACGGGGACCAGGTGGACGGGGACCAGGTGGACGGGGGGCCAGGTGGACGGGGGACGGGGGGCCAGGTGGACTGGGGACCAGGTGGACGGGGGGCCAGGTGGACTGGGGACGGGGAGCCAGGTGGACTGGGGACGGGGGACCAGGTGGACTGGGGGCCAGGTGGACGGGGGACCAGGTGGACGGGGGGCCAGGTGGACTGGGGACCAGGTGGACTGGGGACCAGGTGGACGGGGGACGGGGACCAGGTGGACGGGGGACCAGGTGGACTGGGGACCAGGTGGACTGGGGACCAGGTGGACTGGGGACGGGGGGCCAGGTGGACTGGGGACGGGGACCAGGTGGACTGGGGACCAGGTGGACGGGGGGCCAGGTGGACTGGGGACCAGGTGGACTGGGGACCAGGTGGACTGGGGACCAGGTGGACGGGGGACGGGGACCAGGTGGACTGGGGACCAGGTGGACTGGGGACGGGGGGCCAGGTGGACTGGGGACGGGGACCAGGTGGACTGGGGACCAGGTGGACTGGGGACGGGGACCAGGTGGACTGGGGACCAGGTGGACTGGAGGCCAGGTGGACTGGGGGCCAGGTGGACTGGGGACGGGGACCAGGTGGACTGGGGACTGGGGACCAGGTGGACTGGGGACTGGGGACCAGGTGGACTGGGGACGGGGGGCCAGGTGGACTGGGGACGGGGGGCCAGGTGGACTGGGGACGGGGGGCCAGGTGGACTGGGGACGGGGGGCCAGGTGGACTGGGGACGGGGGGCCAGGTGGACTGGGGACCAGGTGGACTGGGGACTTGGGACCAGGTGGACTGGGGACTTGGGACCAGGTGGACTGGGGACCAGGTGGACTGGGGACCAGGTGGACTGGGGACCAGGTGGACTGGGGACTGGGGACCAGGTGGACTGGGGACCCGGTGGACTGGGGACCCGGTGGACTGGGGACCCGGTGGACTGGGGACCAGGTGGACTGGGGACCAGGTGGACTGGGGACCAGGTGGACTGGGGACCCGGTGGACTGGGGACCCGGTGGACTGGGGACTGGGGACCAGGTGGACTGGGGACCAGGTGGACTGGGGACCAGGTGGACTGGGGACTGGGGACCAGGTGGACTGGGGACCAGGTGGACTGGAGACGGGGACCAGGTGGACTGGGGACGGGGACCAGGTGGACGGGGGGCCAGGTGGACTGGGGACGGGGGGCCAGGTGGACTGGGGACGGGGGGCCAGGTGGACTGGGGACCAGGTGGACGGGGGGCCAGGTGGACTGGGGACGGGGGGCCAGGTGGACTGGGGGCCAGGTGGACTGGGGACGGGGGGCCAGGTGGACTGGGGACGGGGGGCCAGGTGGACTGGGGACGGGGGGCCAGGTGGACTGGGGACTGGGGGCCAGGTGGACTGGGGACTGGGGGCCAGGTGGACTGGGGACGGGGGGCCAGGTGGACTGGGGACGGGGGGCCAGGTGGACTGGGGACGGGGGTCCAGGTGGACTGTGGACGGGGGTCCAGGTGGACTGGGGGCCAGGTGGACTGGGGACCAGGTGGACGGGGGACCAGATGGACTGGGGACGGGGGGCCAGGTGGACTGGGGACGGGGGGCCAGGTGGACTGGGGACAGGGACCAGGTGGACTGGGGGCCAGGTGGACTGGGGACCAGGTGGACGGGGGGCCAGGTGGACGGGGGGCCAGGTGGACTGGGGACCAGGTGGACTGGGGACGGGGGGCCAGGTGGACTGGGGACGGGGACCAGGTGGACTGGGGACCAGGTGGACGGGGGGCCAGGTGGACTGGGGACCAGGTGGACTGGGGACCAGGTGGACGGGGGACGGGGACCAGGTGGACTGGGGACGGGGGGCCAGGTGGACTGGGGACGGGGACCAGGTGGACTGGGGACCAGGTGGACTGGGGACCAGGTGGACTGGGGACGGGGACCAGGTGGACTGGGGACCAGGTGGACTGGGGACCAGGTGGACTGGGGACCAGGTGGACTGGGGACCAGGTGGACTGGGGACGGGGACCAGGTGGACTGGGGACTGGGGACCAGGTGGACTGGGGACCAGGTGGACTGGGGACGGGGGGCCAGGTGGACTGGGGACCAGGTGGACTGGGGACTGGGGACCAGGTGGACTGGGGACCAGGTGGACTGGGGACTGGGGACCAGGTGGACTGGGGACTGGGGACCCTGGGGACTGGGGACCCGGTGGACTGGGGACCCGGTGGACTGGGGACCCGGTGGACTGGGGACCCGGTGGACTGGGGACCCGGTGGACTGGGGACCCGGTGGACTGGGGACCCGGTGGACTGGGGACTGGGGACCAGGTGGACTGGGGACCAGGTGGACTGGGGACCAGGTGGACTGGGGACCAGGTGGACTGGGGACCCGGTGGACTGGGGACCCGGTGGACTGGGGACCCGGTGGACTGGGGACCAGGTGGACTGGGGACCAGGTGGACTGGGGACCCGGTGGACTGGGGACCCGGTGGACTGGGGACCCGGTGGACTGGGGACCCGGTGGACTGGGGACCAGATGGACTGGGGACCAGGTGGACTGGGGACCAGGTGGACTGGGGATGGGGGGCCAGGTGGACTGGGGACCAGGTGGACTGGGGATGGGGACCAGGTGGACTGGGGACCAGGTGGACGGGGGATGGGGACCAGGTGGACTGGGGACCAGGTGGACTGGGGACCAGGTGGACTGGGGACCAGGTGGACTGGAGACCAGGTGGACTGGGGACAGGGACCAGGTGGACTGGGGGACGGGGACCAGGTGTACTGGGGACCAGGTGGACTGGAGACCAGGTGGATTGGGAATGGGGACCAGGTGGACTGGAGACCAGGTGGATTGGGGATGGGGACCAGGTGGACTGGGCACCAGGTGGATTGAGGACGGGGACCAGGTGGACTGGGGACGGGGACCAGGTGTACTGGGGACCAGGTGGACTGGAGACCAGGTGGATTGGGGATGGGGACCAGGTGGACTGGGGACGGGGACCAGGTGGACTGGGGTCCAGGTGGACTGGGGACCAGGTGGACTGGAGACCAGGTGGATTGGTGATGGGGACATCCAGGACTCGTCACGCAAGGTAGTCCTGATGCATGGTCCTAGCGCTCAGGTACTCCAGGAGGGGAGAGAGAGAGTTGGGAGAATTAGAGGGAGCATACTTACAGTAAGTTCACACAGGACACCAGATAAGACAGGAGAATTACACCAGATATGACAGACTGACCCAAGCCCCCCGGCACATGGAGACTGAGACATTGGTGGGTTAGGGGACACTGTGGCCCCGTTCGACGATACCCCTGGACAGGGCCAAACAGGCAGGATATAACCCCACCCACATTGACAAAGCACAGTCCCCACACCTCTAGAGGGATATCTTCAACCACTAACTTACCATCCTGAGACAAGACTGAGTATAGTCCCCACACTACTAGAGGGATATCTTCAACCACCAATTTACCATCCTGAGACAAGGCCGAGTATAGTCCCCACACTACTAGAGGGATATCTTCAACCACTAACTTACCATCCTGAGACAAGGCTGAGTATAGCCCCCACACCACTAGAGGGATATCTTCAACCACTAACTTACCATCCTGAGACAAGGCTGAGTATAGCCCCCATGGCACGAGGGGGGCGCCAACCCAGACAGGAAGATCACGTCAGTGACTCAACCCACTCGAGTCGAGTATAGCGAAATCAGCCTGACACGACGTGATGCACCCCTCCTAGGGACGACATGGAAGAGCACTAGTAAGCCAGTGACTCAGCCCCCGTAATAGGGTCAGAGGCAGAGAATCCCAGTGGAGAGGGGGGAACCGGCCAGGCAGAGACAGCAAGAGTGGTTCGTCACTCCAGGGCCTTTCGGTTCACCTTCACACTCCTGGGCCAGACTACACTCAATCATAGGACCTACTGAAGAGAGGAGTCTTCAATAAAGACTTAAAATTCTAGGAACATGTTGCTTATGTAAAGGATGTAACGTTGTGAGTGCCACTTTCTACCGATTCGGCCCATACCTGGCACAAACTCTCAACCTAGAACTAGCATCTCTGTTTTGTCCCAGTTTAAAAGATAAACATTTGCCGCCATCCACTTCCTTATGTCTGAAACACAGGCTTTCCAGCTTCACCATGTTTCATTGGAAATGTACAGCTGTGTGTCATACGCATTGCAGTTCATTTGGGCTCAGTGGAAACACATTCTCTTCACCATCTGGCAGTCAGACAGATTCATCTGGGTTTGGTGGATGCCAGGAGAACACTACCTGCACCAATGCATAGTGCCAAGTGTAAAGTTTGGTGGAGGAGGAATTATAGCCTGGGGCTGTTTTCCATGGTTTGAGCTAGGCCCCTTAGTTCTTTCAGTGAAGGGAAATCTTCACGCTACAGCATACAATGACATTCTAGACGATTGTGTGCTTCCACCAGCTCACAGCCGCCGTTCCAATTCATCCCAAATGTGTTCGATGGGGTTGAGGTCAGGACTCTGTATAGGCCGGTCAAGTTCTTCCACGCCGATCTCGACAAAACATTTCTGTATGAACCTCACTTGGTACATGGACAACAGAGCCTTCACACCCTTTGACTTTTTCCATATTTTGTTTTTACAGCCTGAATTTGAAATGGAATAAATATAGTTTTTTTTTTATCACAGGCATACACACAATATCCTATAATGTCAAGGTGGAACTATGTATTTATTTATTTTTTTTTTTTTTTTTACAAATTAATGAAAATATCAACCTGAAATGTCTTGAGTCAATAAGTATTCAACCCCTTTCTTATGGCCTAAATACGTTTTTTTTAAATTGCTTAATAAGTCACATAATAAGTTGCATGGACTCACTCGATAATAGTGTTTAATATGATTTTTGAATGACTACCTCATCTCATTACCCCACACATAGAATTATCTGTAAGGTCTCTCAGTCGAGCAGTGAAGAGAAGGGCACCTATTGGCAGATGGGTAAAAAAAAAACTAAAAAGCATACATTGAAAATCCCTTTGAGCATGGTGAAGTTATTAATTACACATTGAATGGTGTATCAATACACTCAGTCACTACAAAGATACAGGCATCCTTCCTAACTCAGTTGCCGAAGAGAAAGGAAACTGTTCATGGATTTCACTATCAGGCTAATGTTGTCTTTAAAACAGTTACAGAGTTTAATGGCTGTGATAGGAGAAAACTGAGGATGGATCAACAACATTGTAGTTACTCCACAATACTAACCTAAATGACAGAGTGAAAGAAGGAAGCTTTTACAGTATAAAAATATTCCAAAACAGGCATCCTACAAAATTTTGGCAAAGCCATTAACTTTGAGTCCTGAATACAAAGTGTTACAATACATTACTGAATACTACTCTCCATATTTTCAATCATAGTGGTGGCTGCCTCATGTTATGGGTATGCTTGTAATCGTTAAGGACTGAGGAGGTTTTCAGGACAAAAATGAAACGGAATGAAGCTAAGCACAGGCAAAATACTATCGGAAAAACCTGGTTCAGTCAGCTTTCCACCAGACACTGGGAAATTAATTCGCTTTTCAGCCAGTGACGTGTATTCATGGATGCCATGGGAAGCCCTCCCCCCAAAAAATGTACCAGTAAAATATATATATATAATATCGATGCCTCTCCATCTATCTGATGCTGTTTGGTCAAAAATAGTATGACATTGTTGCTGCCCATAGCATTGAATGCAAGGGTTTGGCCTCCCCTGATTATAAAAAAAATAACAATAATAGCCAATCAGCGTTGAGCTAAACTGACTGAGGTCAAATGTGAATGGTCCTGGTGCTCTAAAAAAAGTGTCAAGGGAAGTCAGTTTGGATTTGACTTCACACCAGTCACATCACATAGTAAGCAAAACGTCACAAACAGAAAAAAAACTTGAATTGTTGCATCTCGTTGTGTTGTTTTAGTCCGGTGGCTAGCTAGCTAGCTAGCTAAAATTGTCCCTTTTGGACATGAAGTTTTACTTAATTCTCCGGACTGGCCAATGATTATAAAGGCGATTCTGATCCAACCATTAATTCATACATTGTGTCCCTGACCTGAGAGGATATAGAAGTTCAATATGTAGCTAGATGTAGAAGGCTAATGTTAACTAGCTGGCTCATCCTTACCCATGAAAGACAGTTAGGCTAGCGAGCAAGCATTTTAGTCAGATAGCCAACACACACACACAGAAATCAGAACCATGGACAAGCCACATCATATTTACCTTACGTTGATTGGACCACATTGTTTTTGGGTATCTTTTAGTTGTCACTGTATTAGACTAAGCAGAGGTGATTTGATTATGTTGAAATGGTGCTGGTAGCTCCTGTTTTCTTTGTGACTTGCGGTACCTCTGCATGGCTCTAAACCAATAGAAAATGTCGGAAGCATTAACTTGCTTGACCATGCTGTAGGTCATGTAACTGTTTGTTACATGCAATATGCTTTTGTGGACTTCACCGGACAGAGGTTGCTCTCCAGTTTTGTGATGAAACAAAAGTGTGGTTGAATTTATTCAGCCACCGTGTCTTCTTATTGTCTCGGTCTTATGCCCTCTATATATCACAGTGTCAAGACATATGAACTATCAGGTTATAGAGCAAACAACACAGTTATCTGTCACGTCTCCTCACTCTCTCCGGCACCGCGCCGGTCTACTAACCACCGGCCTCGGCAACAATTACACACACCTGGTCATCCTCATTACACACACCTGGTCATCATCATTACACACACCTGGTCATTATCATTACACACACCTGGTCATTATCATTACACACACCTGGTCATCATCATTACACACACCTGGTCATCATCATTACACACACCTGGTCATCCTCATTACACACACCTGGTCATCCTCATTACACACACCTGGTCATCCTCATTACACACACCTGGTCATTATCATTATACACACCTGGTCATCATCATTATACACACCTGGTCATTATCATTACACACACCTGGTCATTATCATTACACACACCTGGTCATCATCATTACACACACATGGTTATCATCATTACACACACCTGTTCATCATCATTACACACAGCTAGTCATCATCATTACACACACCTGGTCATCATCGTTACACAAAAATTGTAATTATCATTACACACACCTGGTCATCATCATTACACACACCTGGTCATCATCGTTACACACACCTGGGCATCATCATTACACACACCTGGGCATCATCATTACACACACCTGGGCATCATCATTACACACACCTGGTCATCATCATTACACACACCTGGTCATCATCATTACACACACCTGGTCATCATCATTACACACACCTGGTCATCATCGTTACACAAAAATGGTAATTATCATTACACACACCTGGGCATCATCATTACACACACCTGGTCATCATCATTACACACACCTGGTCATCATCATTTTCCCACCAAACCCTTTCTGATTGGCTGTCCCTCAGGTGTTGTCTCTACAGCTCTAGTGGACTCCAGGGCCCAGGGATTTCACCGACCAGGCCCTCGCCTCCTCCCTGAACATAACTTCCTTTTCCGGTCCAAGCCCTGGTTACGCAACCATTGGGGTATGAATACTTTCTGAAGAAACTGTGCATCGATGACGTTGTCCCCACAGTGACCGTACCTTCATATCCCAACCAGAAGCCATGGATTACAGGCAACATCCGCACTGAGATAAAAGCTAGAGCTGCCGCTTTCAAAGAGAGGGACACTAATCCAGACACTTTTAAGAAATACTGCAAAGAACCATCAAACATACACACGTACACATGGATTTTGTATTGTAGATATGTGGTAGTAGAGTAGGGGCCTGAGGAAACACACTTCATATGTTGTAAAATATTTTGTGAATGTATTGGATTTAAAAAAAAATGTATAATTGCCTTAATTTTGCTGGACCCCAGGAAGAGTAGCTGCTGCCTTGGCAGGAACTAATGGGGATCCATAATAAACCCCAGGAAGAGTAGCTGCTGCCTTGGCAGGAACTAATTGGGATCCATAATAAACACCAGGAAGAGTAGCTGCTGCCTTGGCAGGAACTAATGGGGATCCATAATAAACCCCAGGAAGAGTAACTGCTGCATTGACAGGAACTAATGGGGATCCATAATAAACCCCAGGAAGAGTAGCTGCTGCCTTGGAAGGAACTAATGGGGATCCATAATAAACCCCAGGAAGAGTAGCTGCTGCCTTGGCAGGAACTAATGGGGATCCATAATAAACCCCAGGAAGAGTAGCTGCTGCCTTGGAAGGAACTAATGGGGATCCATAATAAACCCCAGGAAGAGTAGCTGCTGCCTTAGCAGGAACTAACGGGGATCCATAATAAACCCCAGAAAGAGTAGCTGCTGCCTTGGCAGGAACTAATGGGGATCCATAATAAACCCCAGGAAGAGTAACTGCTGCCTTGCCAGGAACTAATGAGTATCCATAATAAACCCCAGGAAGAGTAGCTGCTGCCTTGGCAGGAACTAATGGGGATCCATAATAAACCCCAGGAAGAGTAGCTGCTGCCTTGGCAGGAACTAATGGGGATTCATAATGAATACAAAAATAGAGACCTATTACATTATTAAATACAGATTATAAACTTTACCATATGCTAATAGAGTTATTAAAATGGGCCTGAACCACCTTATTAACGAAACCCAAACTGGTTTAATGAAAGGTCGCCACATCAGCTGTGACATTAGCCTGTCTAGGATCAGCGTGGCGCTAGCGGCACCCCCCCCCCCCCCCCCCCCACTGAAAAACCAGTGCCGCGAAATTCAAAAAAAATTTTTTTTTTAAATATTTAACTTTCACACATTAAAGTCCAATACAGCTAATGAAAGACACAGATCTTGTGAATCCAGTCAACATTTCCGATTTTTAAAATGTTTTACAGGGAAGACACAATATGTAAAGATGTACATCTATTACCTAAAAACACATTAGCATAATCCACCATCTTTTATTTGTCCACCAACACCAGTAGCCATCACCAATTCGGCTAAACTAAGATATTTATAGCCCCTAACCAACAAAAAAACTCATTAGATGACAGTCTGATAACATATTTATGGTATGGGATAGGTTTTGTTAGAAAAAAGTGCATATTTCAGGTAGATGGCATAGTTTACAATTGCACCCACCGTCACAAATGGACTAGAATAATTACAATGAGCAACGTGTTTACCTAACTACTAATCATCAAACATTTCGTAAAAATACACAGCATACACGAATCGAAAGACACAGATCCTGTGAATACAGACAATATTTCAGATTTTCTAAGTGTCTTACAGCGAAAACACAATAAATCGTTATATTAGCTTAGCACATAGCAATTAGCAGCCCAGCATTGATTCTAGCCAAAGTGAGCGATAAAAGTCAACATCGCCAAAAGATATTAATTTTTTCACTAACCTTCTCAGAATTCTTCCGATGACACTCCTGTAACATCACATTACAACATGCATATACAGTTTGATCGAAAATGTTTATATTTAGCCACCAAAATCATGGTTAGACAATGTGAAATGTAGACAAGCTGGTAAAGAAAAAGTCCTTGCGCCACTTAGACAGTGATCTACTCTTATACATAAATACTCATAAACGTGACTAAAAAATATAGGGTGGACAGGGATTGATAGACAATTTAATTCTTAATACAATTGCGTTGATAAATAAAAAAATGTAATCTTACTTTTCAATACAGTTTGCATCAAGCGAAGCTACGTCAAAAAACATGGCGTCCTAAGCCACTAAAATGTTTCGACAGAAACACGATTTATCATAATAAAAATGTCCTACCTTGAGCTGTTCTTCCATCAGTATCTTGGGCAAAGGATCCTTTCTTGGGAGAAATCGTCTTTTGGTGGAAAGCTGTCCTCTTGCCATGTGGAAATGTCAACTGCGTTCGGGATGAACTGAAAAGCGTGCCCAACTTTTCACATCGTTGCAAAAATAAATGTCCCAAAATCGCACTAAACGGATATAAATTGCTATAAAACGCTTTAAATTAACTACCTTATGATGTTTTTAACTCCTATAACGAGTGAAAAGATGACCGGAGAAATATAACAGGCTAAACTAACGCTTGGAACAGGTGCGCGCCGGTGTCCTCTAGGCTCATGACGCAGCTCCCAAAGAATGACTAGCTTCAGGGTTTTTTCATTTGTAGGGCCTGTGAACGCGCAATCGACCCCGTTGGAATCGTCATCACGTAAAGGCATCCAGGGGAAGACGTAAGAAGTGTCCGTATAGTCATAGCAACGACAGTGCCCTTTTAACTGACTTCAGAAGAGTGGCCAACATTTCTCAAATCTGACTCCATGTCAGGGAAATTGCTGTAGAATGGGCTCTGTTCCACTTAGAGACAAAATTTCAACTCCTATAGAAACTATAGACTGTTTTCTATCCAATAATAATAATAATATGCATATTGTACGATCAAGGATTTTGTGGGAAGCCGTTTAAAAAATTAGCCAAATTAGCATAAATAGTCTAAACAGCGCCCCCATCCCCAACAGGCTTTAGATTCGTTTTAGACTTGATTGATTACGTTGATTCAATTGAATCTAAGGCTATTAATTAATTCCTCCACTTTTGTAAAGCATTTGATACAATACAACACAAGTTCCTAATACAATCGTTGTAGTGTACGGCAGGGTTGCCCTAATTTCAGCTTTCAACCCTGAACAAAAAAGTTTTTTCAATATTTGGAAAATAAATACAGATATCTCATATCTCATATAAAGATATCTCAGTTAATAGATGATACAGCACTGTTTCTAAAAGACAAGGATCAAGTTGCTATTTAATATGATCACATTATTGTCTTCTGTTTCTACAAGACAAGGATCAAGTTGCTATTTAATATGATCACATTATTGTCTTCTGTTTCCGGTCTGGAACTCACTTTTTTTTTTTTTTTTTTTATATTGTCCATATGTAACTCAAAATACCAATCTATTGAGAATATTCCAGTGAACGATAATGACATATTTAGGGGTGCACATGGTGAAAAACCATATTGTCCGTCAACATCTCAATTTCGCTCCGAGATGAAAGTAATCAAACATCTTTACTAACTGGCTCCAGTGTGACCTCTCTAGTATTGGATGGGTTTACCTGTCTGTCACGTTTTGTCTGCCATGCTCTATCCCTATCTGTAGCCGATCAAACCAGCAAGGATATCAACAACACTTTCCTAGACTTTACATGGAAAAATATACAACACAAACTTAAGAAGTCTGTAATATCAAACCAAAAGAGCTGATGGTGGGATAGAAGTTCAAGATTTCATTGATATCAACAATACCTTTAAAGTAAACTGGATAGAAAGATGTATAACTCTGAATTAATATGGTACTTCATTCCCGTCATATTTTTAGGAAATTGTGTGGTCTTCTCCAGCAAAATTACCCATCAAACTGTCCCAATTTCAAGAACAAGCCATTTTAGCCTGGAAACTATGTTATGTCCATAACTTCTCCCCACACAAAACACTTCCGTGGAACAACAAAGATATTGTTGTTAAAAACAAGTCTTTGTTCTTCACTAAGTGGTTTGAAATAAATATTATATTTGTGCTTGATTTATTTGATAAAGAAGAAAATCTACTCTTTTAGAGAAAGTTCTTAGAAACATAACTTCCCAATACATTATAAAGAATGTGATACTATATCCAAAACAATACCTTCAGGACTTACTAAATGAATGTTTGAGTACACGTCAAGATAGATGCAGGATTTGTTAGAAGGTTGCCCCCTGTTGGATAAGAAATGTAATATCACATTCATAAAATAACTTTTTAACTCCAACAAGATCCCCCCCTAGAGGGAAATTCCTCTGGAATGCATATATTACTGAAATTGAATGGAAGAAAGCTTGGTTGCTCACTCACAAATTTTGTATATCAAATAAAGTAAAAGAAATTCACTTTAAAATATTGCAGAAAATATACTTTAATAAATCAAATAAAAAGGTTACGACTGAAGAATTGTGCAGGTTCGTTTTGCATGTCCCGGTGCCACGGGTGACCGAGTTAATAATTTTAGACCATTCCATTGGTCCTTAAGATAAACGCCACTCACCCGGGGTACCGGCACATGCAAAACGAACTCGCCTATTGCAGTATTCTAAAACACTGGTTCATCAAAACACATTTATCAGATGGCGGTAGACTGATAAACTAGTTAGCTAGTATGGACTCAATATTGACAAATATTGGATGTATAAACTGTATATTATGACTAAAGATGATAATCTTCTCTTGCCACATGGTTAATTTAGAAATTTGACCAAAACATTGCAAAGAAATCGTGAAATAACATTCTCCAGGCGAACTGAAACAGCAAAACGTGCCGTGATTGGACATTTCAATTGGAATAAAATTATACGCCAATCAGAAGGGCTCACCATGCAATGTGACAGAAGCTGTTCGACCAATGAGGCTCCCCCTCCACAAAATTCGTATTTTTTTGTCTGCACGAGCCGGTTTATCCGTGGTAAGACGTTTCAAATCTGTCGATTTAGTTACCAACTTTTAACCGAATTTGTGATATTTGGTCAAAGATATATTGAGGTAAAAAGAAAAGTTGCAAACTAGCTTACCCTACTTTCCAAAAAACAGCTGGATATAAGTGAAGTTTGTTTTCAGCCAAGTAAGTTAGAGGCTAGCTAACGAACTTGTTTTGCTAACAAAAATAACGTTAGGTATACGTTCATGACATTAACGTTAGCTACTCAACTTATTCAGTTAATTTTTTACGTTGTTAGGTTGCTAAACTAGCAAACGTTAGCTAGCTGGGTAGCAACAAACCCTAGATAACGTTAGCCAGCTCGCTAGCTAGCTCTGCATACACAGTATCGTTAGTGAGGCAAGCAAGGGCAGTGACAGTGTGCTGTGAGCATCATCAACGTGCCCTTTCAATACATCTACGGTGCATAATTATACATCTTATCTCACTACACCTTTCTGTGTCACACTGCCTGCAGGGAATCGGTAGTTAGGTAACTAAGATGATGGATGCTCTGTCTGTGGTGACCCAGCTCCGGGACCTGGCGTCGGAGCCCCAGAACCGGGAGGCCATAGTCCAGGATCAGGGCTGTCTCCCCGGTCTGGTTCTCTTCCTGGACCACCAGGACCCGCAAGTGCTGTTCGCCACCTTGCAGGTCTGTTTAACCTGCTACGGGCTTCAGCTACAGAAACCACAATGAGAATCAATCAAACAAGCAAGAACAGAACAGACAAAAACAGAGATCCCATAAAACACTATATGACTAATAGGTTACAGCTGCAGAATGAGCTGTATTTGTTTACGTTATAGTATAGCTAGTTCGAAACTAGAATTTTTCCACAAGAAGAAACAAACATAAACACAACAGAACACAAAGCAGTTCCTTCTAATATAATTGTCTCCTGCCATCCTTCCAAATCTTGTCTCGTTGAGCAAAGGAAGCCTGGATGACTGAGGCTAAATCTAACCAGACAACCAACAATACACATTCAAAAACAATGCCAACATGACAGTGGCACTCAACATCCACCCGGAACTTGTGAACAGGATGTAGTAGTGGCTCTTAATGATTTGTAATCTCTCCTGTCAGACTATGCGCTACCTGGCAGAGTGGCCCCTGAACATCACCACTATGAAGAATGAACTGGGTATGATGGTCAGCCTGGTGACCCTGATGGAGAGGTCAGTCCACTCTCTCAGGTCCCTGTTTGACTGTGTGTGTGTGTGTGTGTAAAAAAAAACTGTCTACCTGTGGTTTTGGCATCACAATTGTGAATTGCAACAATGTGCATCAAACAACTGGGCAAATTAATGTTTTCAATTAATCCTACTCCTCTTGGTCCTGTCTCTTTTTGTACTAACTATCTGGCACTGACTCTACACACATCCACTGGACTGTACATACTCACACATACTTACACTGACAACACACGCACACACACACACACACACACACGCACACACATAACATGTGTGCACCACATACGCTGCTGCTATTGTCTTATCTATCCTGTTGCCTAGTAACTTTACTCCTACCTATATGTACATAGCTACCTCAATTACCTCGTACCCCTGCACATCAGCTCGGTACTGGTACTAGCTGTATATAGCCATGTTATTATCTGGTACTCCCTGTCTATAACCAAGTTTTTGCCTGGTACTTCCTGTTTATAGCCATGTTATTACCTTGTACTTCCTGTATATAGCCATGTTATTTTTACTCTGTATTGTTATTCAGGAATTGTATTTATTCCTTGTCGTTATTAAAATGTTAAATTTCTGCATTGTTGGAAAAGGACCTGTAAGTAAGCAAAATACAATTTGATAAGTATTTGATTTGTAGGAGTGGGTCATCTGACATCCTGGTCCTGTCTCTTGTAGGAGTGGTTTGTGTGATGACATCAATGTCCTGTCACGGGAGGTGTATGGAATCCTGAGTGCCCCGCCCACCCCAGCCCCCCCCAGCCCAGAGAGAGAGAGGAGGAGAAACAAACCCCAGTTCTTCCTCAACGCCTCCAAAGGGAAGAACAAGTCTGTCACTCTGCACATCCAAGGCCTGGACAGCACTGTGAGTGTATATACAGTACCAGTCAAAAGTTTAGACACACCTATTCATTCAAGGGTTTTTCTTTATTTTCATTATTTTCTACATTGTAGAATAATAGTGTAGACATCAAAACTATGAAATAACACATATGGAATCATGTAGTAACCAAAACAAGTGTTAAACAATTCTAAATATGTTTTTGATTCTTCAAAGTAGTCACCCTTTGCCTTGATGACAGTCTACTCTATATATACATACAGTTGAAGTTGGAAGTTTACATGCACTTAGGTTGGAGTCATTAAAATTTGTTTTTCAACCACTCCACACATTTCTTGTTAACAAACTGTAGTTTTGGCAAGTCGGTTAGGATATCTACTTTGTGCATAAGGCTAATTGACATAATTTGAGTCAATTGGACGTGTACCTGTGGATGTATTTCAAGGCCTACCTTCAAACTCAGTGCCTCTTTGCTTGACATCATTGAAAAATGAATAGAAATCAGCCAAGACCGCAGAAAAAGAATTGTAGACCTCCACAAGTTTGGATCATCCTTGGGAGCAATTTCCAAACGCCTGAAGGTACCACGTTCATCTGTACAAACCATAGTATGCAAGTACAAACAACATGGGACCCAAGCAGCCGTCATACCGCTCAGGAAGGAGATGCATTCTGTCTCCCAGAGATGAATGTACTTTGGTGCGAAAAGTGCAAATCAATCCCAGAACAACAGCAAAGGACCTTGTGAAAATGCTGGAGGAAAAAGGTACAAAAGTATCTATATCCACAGTAAAACGAGTCCTATATCGACATAACCTGAAAGGCTGCTCAGCAAGGAAGAAGCCACTGCTCCAAAACCGCCATAAAAAAGCCAGACTACGGTTTGCAACTGCACATGGGGACAAAGAGGGTACTTTTTGGAGAAATGTCCTCTGGTCTGATGAAACAAAAATGGAACTGTTTGGATATAATGACCATCATTATGTTTGGAGGAAAAAGGGGGAGGCTTGCAAGCCGAAGAACACCATCCCAACCGTGAAGCACGGGGGTGGCAGGATCATGTTGTGGGGGTGCTTTGCTGCAGGAGGGACTGGTGCACTTCACAAAATAGATGGCATCATGAGGAAAGAAAATTGTGGATATATTGAAGCAACATCTCAAGACATCAGTCAGTAATTTAAAGCTTGGTCGCAAATGGGTCTTCCAAATGGACAATGACCCCAAGCATACTTCCAAAGTTGTGGCAAAATGGCTTAAGGAAAACAAAGTCAAGGTATTGGAGTGTCCATCACAAAGCCCTGACCTCAATCCTATAGAAAATGTGTGGGCAGAACTGAAAAAGCGTGTGCGAGCAAGGAGGCCTACAAACCTGACTCAGTTACACCAGCTCTGTCAGGAGGAATGGGCCAAAATTCACACAACTTATTGTGGGAAGCTTGTGGAAGGCTAACAAACGTTTGACCCAAGTTAAACAATTTAAAGGCAATGCTACCGAATACTAATTGAGTGTATGTAAACTTCTGACCCACTGGGAATGTGATGAAAGAAATAAAAGCTGAAATAAATCAATCTCTACTATTATTCTGACATTTCACATTCTTAAAATAAAGTGGTGATCCTAACTGACCTGAGACAGGGAATTTTTACTCGGATTAAATGTCAGGAATTGTGAAAAACTGAGTTTTTTTTTATGTATTTGGCTAAGGTGTATGTAAACTTTCGACTTCAACTGTATATATACACATACATATCCTCAGAAGTCAGGCTTAAGTCAGGAAAGCCTGGGGGAAGGCATAAATATGCTAAAAAGGGGGTCTAGTGGTGGAGTCTAAATAGAAACGAGTGAAGCTACTTAACAAACCAATCAAATGTTTTGGGTGAGTGGAGCTTCAAACATTTCTGGTTTGTGTGGTTCCATGTCATTTCAGCCCCACCATCTCAGAGTTTCCTTTACACCATTTCTGTAGTTAGAAACAGATCAGATTAGCATTCCTGCACCACTATTATTTGTTTTAAATATCATTTAAATTTGACAGATAGGAATAGAGCAGGGCAGACAAAACGTGAGAAATCAGGCTAATTGATTGCACCCAAATTGCCATTTTAATTCAT
Organism: Salvelinus fontinalis; assembly: GCF_029448725.1. Classification (NCBI taxonomy): domain Eukaryota; kingdom Metazoa; phylum Chordata; class Actinopteri; order Salmoniformes; family Salmonidae; genus Salvelinus; species Salvelinus fontinalis. Next base: position 42,020,943 of record NC_074684.1, on the reverse strand, counting down.
AGAATTCATATAAATATCCAATAAATATAGTACCTAACATCCGGTTTGGACCAAACTTGTTTCTAACAATGAGTAAGACCCGAGGAATAGAACGAAATGGTCCAAAGCCAACCACCCAACGGACCCCCCCTACCCACCCCACGCCAATCCCACCCCACGGACCCCCCCCCCCTACCCACCCCACATCAGCTTGATGCACATCAGCCTCATTACTTTGTCGTGAAGAAGGAGCGATCTTGAGGCCATCTTTACTCTGTTTTGTAGAAAGAATCCGCTCTCGGAGGGCTTGCTGGAAACGGGGACAGTCAACTGTCTTCCAGTTTTGCCTAGTCGAATAGAAACACACACCCAACACTAATGTCCAAGCATCTTGAGATTTATTAACCTATGAGGGAAATTTGCCTTTGACATCGACGGGTATTTCCATCAATTAAAAAAATCATTATTTTGCAGTCCGGCAACAATTTTATTCATTGGATTTTCATTTAGTTTATCGGCTAAAAGCCGGCGTTTACCGGGAAACCCTGCTGTATACTAACTAACTGTGTGTTGTCCAGGCCCAGCGAAGTGTGTGTGAGGAGGCTCTACTGAAGGTGAAAGGAGTGATCAGCTTCACCTTCCAGATGGCTTCCAAGAGATGCACCGTTCGCATCCGCTCTGACCTGCCCACTGAAGTAACTCAGTCTGTCTCTCTCCGTCTGTCTCTCTCCGTCTGTCTCTCTCCGTCTGTCTCTCTCCGTCTGTCTCTCTCCGTCTGTCTCTCTCCGTCTGTCTCTTTCCGTCTGTTTCTCTCCATCTGTTGCTTTCCATCTGTCTCTCTCGCTCTCCGTCTGTCGCTCTCCGTCTGTCGCTCTCCGTCTGTCTCTCTCCGTCTGTCTCTCTCCGTCTCTCCATCTGTCTTTCTCGCTCTCCGTCTCTCTCCATCTGTCTCTCTCGCTCTCCGTCTCTCTCCATCTGTCTCTCTCCATCTGTCTCTCTCCATCTGTCTCTCTCCATCTGTCGCTCTCCGTCTGTCGCTCTCCGTCTGTCTCTCTCCGTCTGTCTCCGTCTGTCTCTCTCCGTCTGTCTCTCTCCGTCTCTCCATCTGTCTTTCTCGCTCTCCGTCTCTCTCCATCTGTCTCTCTCGCTCTCCGTCTCTCTCCATCTGTCTCTCTCCATCTGTCGCTCTCCGTCTGTCGCTCTCCGTCTGTCTCTCTCCGTCTGTCTCAGTCTGTCTCTCTCCGTCTGTCTCTCTCCGTCTGTCTCTCTCCGTCTGTCTCTCTCCGTCTGTCTCTCTCCGTCTGTTTCTCTCCATCTGTCGCTCTCCGTCTGTCTCCGTCTGTCTCCGTCTGTCTCCGTCTGTCGCTCTCCGTCTCTCTCGCTCTCCATATCTGTCTTTCTCGCTCTCCGTCTCTCCGTCTCTCTCCATCTGTCTCTACATCTGTCTCTCTCGCTCTCCGTCTGTCTCTCTCCGTCTGTCTCTCTCCGTCTCTCTCTCCGTCTCTCTCTCCGTCTGTCTCTCTCCGTCTGTCTCTCTCCGCCTCTCTCTCTCCGCCTCTCTCTCTCCGCCTCTCTCTCTCCGCCTCTCGCTCGCTCTCCGTCTGTCTCTCTCGCTCTCCGTCTGTCTCTCCGTCTGTCTCTAGCTCTTACACACACACACACACACACACCACACACACACACACACACACACACACACACACACACACACACACACACACACACACACACACACACACACCACACACACCACACACACCACACACACCACACACACACACACACACACACACACACACACACACACACACACACACACACACACACACACACCTGCCTACAGAGCTAGACACACAGATTAGCCCATTGGTTAAAGTGTTGTAATTGAATAGTGTCCATCTCTCCCTGTAGAGTCTGGCGTCGGCCATCGCTGCTACCAAGGTGCTGTCAGCCCAACAGGTGGTGAGGAATGAAGTTGGGGAGGAGGTGAGACACTTGGCTCAGGAAAGAATGAAAGAACAATGGACTGATCTTCCATGTTAATTTTTTTGTCTCTCCTCCCTCCCTTTTCTCCTCCCTCCCTTCTCTCCTCCTCCCCTTCTCTCCTCCCTCCCCTTCTCTCCTCCCTCCCCTTCTCTCCTCCCTCCCCTTCTCTCCTCCCTCCCCTTCTCTCCTCTCCTCCCCTTCTCTCCTCTCCTCCCCTTCTCTCCTCCCTCCCCTTCTCTCCTCTCCTCCCCTTCTCTCCTCCCTCCCCTTCTCTCCTCCCTCCCCTTCTCTCCTCCCTCCCCTTCTCTCCTCCTCCCCTTCTCTCCTCCTCCCCTCCCCTTCTCTCCTCCCTCCCCTTCTCTCCTCTCCTCCCCTTCCCCCCCCCCCCCTTTTCTCCCCTCCCCCCCTTTTCTCCTCCCTCCCTCCCCTTTTCTCCTCCCTCCCTCCCCTTTTCTCCTCCCTCCCTCCCCTTCTCTCCTCCCTACCCCCCTTCTCTCCTCCCTCTCTCCCCTTCACTCCTCCCTCCCTCCCCCCCTTCTTTCATCCCCCCTTTCTTTCCTCCCCCCTTTCTTTCCTCTCCCCTTCTCTCCTCCCTACCCCCCTTCTTTCCTCCCCCCTTTCTTTCCTCCCCCCTTTCTTTCCTCTCCCCTTCTCTCCTCTCCTCCCCCCCTTCTCTCCTCCCTCCCTCCCCCCTATTCTCTCCTCCCCCCAGGTCCTGCTCTCCCTCAGTGTGTGTGGTGGTAATGTGAGGGAGGAGAACGTATCAATACCAGACTACCTCCCAGAGGACGAGAGTCCAGAGAGCGAGACGGACCGCGCCGTGTCCCGTACCGCAGCCAAGGACAACACCTCTGGCAGCTGGCTCGGTTCAGCAGCCACTTTCCTCACCAGATCCTTCTACTGGTGAAACTGGGGCCGTCAGGAGCCGGCATGGCTGTTCTCACAGGGGACACCTGAACTGAGAACACAGCAGAACTGAACCCGTATGGCTTCATCCCCATTCTACAACACATCTCCTGTAGTGTACACTATGGCTTCATCCCCATTCTACAACACATCTCCTGTAGTGTACACTATGGCTGCATCCCCATTCTACAACACATCTCCTGTAGTGTACACTATGGCTGCATCCCCATTCTACAACATATCTCCTGAAGTGTACACTCCCCGTCATGGATGTAAAAGTATTGGCTGTAGGTGTGCACTAGGGGACAGAGAGAGAAACAGGATGTGACCAGAGGTGTAATAATACCTTCATAGAAAATGACTCAAGTTAAAAGTCAGACAGTAAAATACTACTGGAGTAAAAGTCTAAAAGTATTTGGTTTTAAATATACTTAAGTTTCAAAAGTATGAATTACTTCAAATTCCTTATATCAAGCAAATCAGACGGCACTATTTGCTGTTTACATGTTCTATTGACTGATAAACAGGTTCAAACTCCAACACGCAGACATCATTTACAAACAAAGCATCTGTGTTTAGTGAGTCCTCCAGATCAGAGCCAGTAGGGATGTTCTCTTGATAAGTGTGTGATTTGGACCATTTTTCTGTCCTGCTAAGCATTCAAAATGTAACGAGTATTTTTAGGTGTCAGGGAAAATGTATGGAGTAAAAAGTACATTATTTTCTTTAGGAATGTAGAGTTGAAGTTGGAAGTTTACATCCACCTTAGCCAAATACATTTAAAAACTCAGTTTTTACAATTCCTGATATTTAATCCAAGTAAAAATTCCCTGTCTTAGGTCAATTAGGATCACCACTTTATTTTAAGAATGTGAAATGTCAGAATAATAGTAGAGTGAATGATTTATTTCAGCTTTTATTTCTTTCATCAGATTCCCAGTGGGTCAGAAGTTTACATACATTCAATTATTATTTGGTAGCATTGCCTTTAAATTGTTTAACTTGGCTCAAACGTTTCGGGTGGCCTTCCACAAGCTTCCCACAATAAGTTGGGTCAATTTTGGCCCATTCCTCCTGACAGAGCTGGTGTAACTGAGTCAGGTTTGTAAGCCTCTTTGCTCTAATTTTTTTTTTTAGTTCTGCCCAAAATTTTCTATAGGATTGAGGTCAGGGCTTTGTGATGGACACTCCAATACCTTGACTTTGTTGTCCTTAAGCCATTTTTCCACAACTTTGGAAGTATGCTTGGGGTCATTGTCCATTTGGAAGACCCATTTACGACCAAGTTTTAACTTCCTGACTGATGTCTTGAAATGTTGCTTCAATATATCCACAATTTTCTTTCCTCATGACGCCATCTATTTTGTGAAATGCACCAGTCCCTCCTGCAGCAAAGCACCCCCACAACGTGATGCTGCCACCCCCGTGCTTCACGGTTGGGATGGTGTTCTTCGGCTTGCAAGCCTCCACCTTTTTCCTCCAAACATAACGACGGCCATTATGGCCAAACAGTTCTATATTTGTTTTATCAGACCAGAGGACATTTGTCCAAAAAGTATGATCTTTGTCCCCATGTGCAGTTGCAAACCGTAGTCTGGCTTTTTTTATGGCGGTTTTGGAGCAGTGGCTTCTTCCTTGCTGAGCGGCCTTTCAGGTTATGTCGATATAGGACTCGTTTTACTGTGGATATAGATACTTTTGTACCTTTTTCCTCCAGCATCTTCACAAGGTCCTTTGCTGTTGTTCTGGGATTGATTTGCACTTTTCGCACCAAAGTACATTCATCTCTGGGAGACAGAATGCATCTCCTTCCTGAGCGGTATGACGGCTGCTTGGGTCCCATGTTGTTTGTACTTGCATACTATGGTTTGTACAGATGAACGTGGTACCTTCAGGCGTTTGGAAATTGCTCCCAAGGATGATCCAAACTTGTGGAGGTGTACAATTCTTTTTCTACGGTCTTGGCTGATTTCTTTTCATTTTTCAATGATGTCAAGCAAAGAGGCACTGAGTTTGAAAGTAGGCCTTGAAATACATCCACAGATACACTTCCAATTGACTCAAATGATGTCAATTAGCCTATCAGAAGCTTCTAAAGCCATGAAGTCATTTTCTGGAATTTTCCAAGCTGTTTAAAGGCACAGTCAACTTAGTGTATGTAAACTTCTGACCCACTGGAATTGTGATACAGTGAAATAATCTGTAAACAATTTTTTGAAAATGTACTTGTGTCATGCACAAAGTAGATGTCCTAACCGACTTGCCAAAACGATAGTTTGTTTTAACAAGACATTTGTGGAGTGGTTGAAAAACGAGTTTTAATGACTCCAACCTAAGTGTATTTAAACTTCCGACTTCAACTGTAGTTAAGTAAAAGTTGACAAAAATATGAATAGTAAGGTACAGATACTCCCAAAATTAAAATTTATTTTTTTCTTAAGTACTTTACACCACTGCCACTGACTAGGGTGACCACATTTAAAATACCCAAATGAGGGATAGTGGGATGATTTTGCGGGACATTGTAATCTACACTTAATACATTTTTTGACAGAGGCATCCTGCTTTTTTTGGTAAATTTGTTGTGTTTGAATTTGTGGTTAAAATGCAGGACATGATTGGTTGTGGGCCAAAATGTGGGACTATCCTGCCCAATCCGGGACATGTGGTCACCCTACAAACAAATCATGTCTTATGAAGGGTGGGATGGTACAATAGGCTACTGCTGTTGCTAGAGAAAGGTCTTATCTGCTGATTTATTTTGCAGCCCTGCTCACTGCTTTCAGCTAATACATTGGGATGAATGTACATATTATCCAACACTTCAATCTCCTCTATTTATCCATGTTCACTGTTCACTGTGTTTGCTGTCTGTCTCTACGCTTGTTGGAATATTTGATTATTGTTTATGTTCTGAGGGGTTTACTACAAAGCAGGATCGGTGAGTTCAGCTTGCCTAAATAGGAAATATTCTGAAATAACTTTTGTTTATTATTTGGAAAGATAAGCTTGAAATGGAAATTGTCTTACTCAACAACCAAAAAAACAAATATCTAAGTTTTAGGCTTGTTAATGACAAAAGCTGAAGAACATACGCAGGTGCTGGAGTTGTAGGTGAATTCACGACAAAGGAAAACGCTGCTGCTCCCAGGTGATCTATATGGATGTCTGATGAAACGTTACAGAAAACACCTGGGAGACAAATGTTTTCTTAATAAACCAGGACATCTAGTTATTGAACTTGTTTAATGGTCCACAGTACCCCTCAGATATTTTTTATTCGTTGCCCCCTGAGGTGACTAAAACGCTTGTAAAAACTGCCTTCTTTATGTTTCCTAAATCTGAAATAAATGATCCCAAAATAAAATAATTTCAACAAACCACAATCACCAAAAGAACTCAAATGAAACATAGCATAAATTAAATACACAGGAACTCAAACTCAGTTCATAGAGAATATTAGAAACGTTTGACAACTTTGTCTAAATACGTTCCAAATGATGTCTCATTTATCTATGTCGCAGTGAAATGATGCTTGTAAAACAGTCACCACTAACACCACAGGGGTCTACTACAAAGCAGGGTCAATGAGTTAGCCAGCTTGCTTGCCAAAATATTCTGAAATTACTTTTTAATAAAGATACATTTGAAATGGGCATGATACCCTGATGAAGGCGGTGTTTAGCTATTAAAACGTAATAAATGGTTGCGTCTTAGTGCAGCCAAACCAATAACATGATCGTTATGATCATTATCCAGGTTTTACCAGTAGGTGGCACTATATTTACATATACTGTCGTCTATCCACGGTGTAGCGTGAAGTTGTCCCTAGACGCTGATCTGGGGTCAGTATAGCATTTCCCCTCACTAATGGTTAAGGTTCGGATTTGGGGAAGCTGATCCTAGATCTGTACCTTTTTTTAGGCGAGTTGTATCAACACTTCTCTGAATCATCTCTAGGTTAACATTTCACATGAAGTGAACCCGCTATAAGTGTTACACACTATTAAACCTATAGGGCCCCACTGCATTTTACTTCATCTGAGCGGCAGACAATCTGAATTTGTGCCCTGTTAAATACTGTCGTTGGTAAAAGCCAAGGAATGCATACACATGGTCCAGAAACCCTCATTTATCAGTATAATTAGCCTATTCTTTTAGGGGGGAAATGGAACAGGTGCATGAACGACGATCAAAGATGTGATTTAAAAACAGAAGTGTGTGTGTGTTGTCCCCCACCTGTCCGCCAGGGGACCGGTTTCCCCGTACCATTCCGTTCGCTCCGTCTCCAGGCTAATCTCTCAGTAGACGTCAGGAATGGCCGACCAGGACAGCAGCAACGCATCTCCAGAGACACAAGGTGAGCTCCCATCGACGGGAAACTTGACAACTTCTCTCCACGTTTAATGTGTCAATTAACTTGGTATATCCGTGGACCGTACGGAGGGGTTTTTGAACCCCCCTATTCTCTTTTCGACGAGAATATGTGATTGGAAGTAGCGAGAGCCGTCGGGTCACGGGGACCGGATTAACTATCAACCCATAGATCACTGAACCCGCCGGTTATTATGCAACTGTGTTTGTTTCAAACGGAAAACTACTTTTAATGACCTGTTTGGGTCGTTCTCCAGACTAATTCGGGCACTAGGCTAGATACACCTGTTGTCTGTGGATGTTACACCGCGCAGTTTGTAAATGCCTGCTGCCGTAAAACTCCCGGTGTTCCCCGCTGAGTTGATATGACAGGTGTAGCCGGTGGGAACAGCCCCGGACTCTGTAACCTGCATATATCGTTAATTTTTAATCTCTATTACACAGTATCCCTGTCATTTTCGGCACACTTCTGACACGAGTTGTTACAAACGAGACAAGGGCACTAATGTTGCGCCCAGGCTATCAAGTGGGTGGCTATAGATTACATAAAGGGATTATGGCTTTGTTGCGTTGTCGTGCCTTGCCTGGAAGCCCGACGTTGCATTGTATTCTACGTCAAATAGAAATTAGCGTTTGAATAAGGAAACGTAATTCTCACGACCTCTACTATGATATTTAAAAAATATATATAATTGTATTAAACATTCTGTAGAGGTCTGGAGAGGAAAGCGTCCTGACTCAAACGCTCATTTCTGCCCGAGTTAAAATCCAGGCAGTGTAGTGACCAAATCCAAGCACTGCCTGCTGATAGGATGAAGAGGTTTAGCCTACTGTGGAAGACATTTGGTTTCAGTGTTAGGCTATGTGTTTGCATCATGGCCTACAATCTAGTGTTTGGCCATTGGATGTATTATGATGTTCCCAGGAATAAGGAATATAGGCCCAGTATGGTGGTTCTATGGGGCCCAGTATGGTGGTTCTATGGGGCCCAGTATGGTGGTTCTATGGGGCCCGGTATGGTGGTTCTATGGGGCCTGGTATGGTGGTTCTATGGGGCCCGGTATGGTGGTTCTATGGGGCCCGGTAAGGTGGTTCTATGGGGCCCGGTATGGTGGTTCTATGGGGCCCGGTATGGTGGTTCTATGGGGCCCGGTATAGTGGTTCTATGGGGCCCGGTATGGTGGTTCTATGGGGCCCGGTATGGTGGTTCTATGGGGCCCGGTATGGTGGTTCTATGGGGCCCGGTAAGGTGGTTCTATGGGGCCCGGTATGGTGGTTCTATGGGGCCCGGTATGGTGGTTCTATGGGGCCCGGTATAGTGGTTCTATGGGGCCCGGTATGGTGGTTCTATGGGGCCCGGTATGGTGGTTCTATGGGGCCCGGTATGGTGGTTCTATGGGGCCCGGTAAGGTGGTTCTATGGGGCCCGGTATGGTGGTTCTATGGGGCCCGGTATGGTGGTTCTATGGGGCCCGGTATGGTGGTTCTATGGGGCCCGGTATGGTGGTTCTATGGGGCCCGGTATGGTGGTTCTATGGGGCCCGGTATGGTGGTTCTATGGGGCCCGGTATGGTGGTTCTATGGGGCCCGGTATGGTGGTTCTATGGGGCCCGGTATGGTGGTTCTATGGGGCCCGGTATGGTGGTTCTATGGGGCCCGGTATGGTGGTTCTATGGGGCCCGGTATGGTGGTTCTATGGGGCCCGGTATGGTGGTTCTATGGGGCCCGGTATGGTGGTTCTATGGGGCCCGGTATGGTGGTTCTATGGGGCCCGGTAAGGTGGTTCTATGGGGCCCGGTATGGTGGTTCTATGGGGCCCGGTATGGTGGTTCTATGGGGCCCGGTATGGTGGTTCTATGGGGCCCGGTAAGGTGGTTCTATGGGGCCCGGTATGGTGGTTCTATGGGGCCCGGTATGGTGGTTCTATGGGGCCCGGTATGGTGGTTCTATGGGGCCCGGTATGGTGGTTCTATGGGGCCCGGTATGGTGGTTCTATGGGGCCCGGTATGGTGGTTCTATGGGGCCCGGTATGGTGGTTCTATGGGGCCCGGTATGGTGGTTCTATGGGGCCCGGTATGGTGGTTCTATGGGGCCCGGTATGGTGGTTCTATGGGGCCCGGTATGGTGGTTCTATGGGGCCCGGTATGGTGGTTCTATGGGGCCCGGTATGGTGGTTCTATGGGGCCCGGTATGGTGGTTCTATGGGGCCCGGTATGGTGGTTCTATGGGGCCCGGTATAGTGGTTCTATGGGGCCCGGTATGGTGGTTCTATGGGTACGCCCACAACGGCGTGGAATCACAGCGCCCCCTTGAGGTTGAAAGCTCCGTTGTGAGACAGACGCTGCATAAGTTGACGTTTTCCAAACTTTGGGTCGCGTTCATACGGAGCCAGATAGCTGCCAAAAAAGTTGAACGTATGTATTGTTAGAATCGTATGGAAATCCCATACATAAATTGTTAGGATTGTAAGAAAAGCCATGCATGAAACGTAACCATTTTAAAATTAGATCTGTAAACGTAGAAACCCTGTGTTAAAGACTGTGAATTAACATTTACACTTTCAATTCTTACTTTGTCTCCCTTTACTCAGTAGTTACATATCTTCTCTATACGCACACACTTGAAGGACATGAAGCGAACGTAGCTAGTCAAAGTTAACTAATCAATCACTCAACTCCAGCCCAGACATTAGAGTTGCTTTGCAGCTTCTGGTTTCATTTCCAAAATAAAAGTCTAGAGCTTGTTTTAGAATGGCATTTGATAATGACGTTATACCAGTAGATGGCGTAGTATAGGCTTGGGGCCAACAGCAAATGACTTGTGTGAGAATGATACTATAAAGACAAAGAAGAGCCTTGTCTAGAATAACTGCCTGGAGCTGTAAAATAGAAAGTAAATATGATTTAGGCCAGGCCTATTCCACTATCTAAATATGCCATGGTGTTGTTTAATGGCCATCTGGTTGCGTAATACATTTTTTTATAGCCGTGTGGGGCTACTGTGGTGATGTAACCTAATGCATCACACCTTTTCTCCAGTATTTGGGAGCACGGACTGTAGGTCTAACAGGCTGACTACACCGCTCGCATCGCAAAATAAATTTAGAAATGTATATTATTCAATTATTGCACCCACATTGCTCACACGCGCCAACAAGCGTCTGCGTTGCCAAGGGCTAAAATAGAAGTCAGTTCTATTTGTGACGCAGATCGCGCTGCAAGTCTTGTCTCCCATCTCCTCATTGGTTTATAGAAGCAGGTACCCCACCCATCTCCTCAATGGTTATACCCACGTGGGTGGATGAAAGACGAACGAGGTCAGTGGCGGTAATGCACCTAATTTATGAAAGTTGCCAATTGCAATATAAAGTCAAGAGAAGAAAAATAATAGGAGGAGATATGACTAGAAACGATTCGGGTGACCGTTTTATGTGGATTAATTGTCGGAGTAGAGGTCCTTGTGCATTTCAGGTAAAATAACAACTCAATGTTTATATCCCAGGACAAATTAGCTAGCAACAGCAAGCTAGCTAAATAGGACAAATTAGTTAGCTAGTGCAAGCTAACTAGCTAAATTGCCATAAATGTTTCATGCTTTTCGACCTGTCCCCAAATTAATGTAGTTGGTTCAGAGTTTGTTTTGATATTTTAACCTGCGTGTCGTGATCACGTTTGGTGTGGGGGGCCAAAATAAATGTATGCACAATGGCGCACGCACACAGCCGGTTTGGGTTCCGTGTTGTATTAGGCATTATGACTGTTGTATTAGGCATTATGACTGTTGTATTAGGCATTATGACTGTTGTATTAGGCCTTATGACTGTTGTATTAGGCCTTATGACTGTTGTATTAGGCCTTATGACTGTTGTATTAGGCCTGAGGACTGTTGTATTAGGCCTGAGGACTGTTGTATTAGGCCTGAGGACTGTTGTTCTAGGCCTGAGGACTGTTGTTCTAGGCCTGAGGACTGTTGTTCTAGGCCTGAGGACTGTTGTTCTAGGCCTGAGGACTGTTGTTCTAGGCCTGAGGACTGTTGTTCTAGGCCTGAGGACTGTTGTATTTGTGAATTCCACTCTGTATGAAGGCTTGTTACAGCCATTTGCATTACACAACCCCATCACACAGATGCTATACCCATGTCAATAAATGAGACAAACCAAATATTGATTAAGTCTTGGCTATAACATGTCCTGATCGAAATAGCCAAGGGGTCCCAAATGGTCAAGACTATCTACAGCCTATTCTTAGTGCCAGATCTGTTTTCCCTATCAGCCACTGCATTGGCTTCTAAAACTTTTTGGTTTAAAATGTATTTAGAAGCCTGTGAGCTAGGGCCTCTCTTTTAAAGAGAGGCCTATAATAATAATAATAATAATAATAATAATAATAATAATAATAATAATAATAATAATAATATAAATAATAATAATAAAAAATAAAAATAATTATAATACTTATAAAACACACATAGCGTTCTAAAATTATTCCGCAAGACACCAATACCCAAGTATCATTTAAATACGCTTAAATTAAACATTGAATTATTAAAGTGACGGGCTAAAGAACTTTGGAGAATTTAGATCGTTTTGAATACACATGGATTTCAATAAACAAATGAATAAGACTGTTCTATTGTCTTTGATTTAGTTCCTATTGCAACTCAGACAAATGACTGACTGACTGAATGAAGGATGAATTAAATGTTCAAATGTGTTGGCATGATGAGTTGCACGCATCACCCATGCTCTGCACTTTACTTGGCTAGTAGGCATATAGTCTTACGTTAGGGTATAGTGACTGTATGGCCGCAGGCCTCCAGAAGGGTATCTTCTAAGCCTGAGGGGGTCTTTTCTTAAGGCGCATGGTGCTGTGGTGCTACATGGAGATCACAAGCTCTTCCACCGGGCAGCAGTGTCGTGACGGAGGGAATAGCCTATAGGGAGACTACCTAGGACCACTGCAACAGAGTTATTGTAAAGTGTGGGGATAAGCAAATGCCAGACTTAGCCTTGTCCATTTTAAAAGTCCATATGTCACCGACCGGCTCGATTTGGTCTTATGTAGCGACATTTGAAATTGTGTTTTTTACTTTTGGATAAAAGTAGAGACTCTGAGATACAAAATGGTATATCAGACACTACAGTTGAGGAAAACAATGGGAAAGTAATTCTGCTTAGAAAGTTGATAAATTTGTAACCTCACTTTTGTGAAAATGGCCTTTTGAATTTTTTGGTATCTAGTGAAGAGCTCTTCTTTGTCTCCACCCATTCAGCATCGTTCAGACCCTCTTAAGCTTTAGCCCCACCCATCTCTTTAAGTGTTGATCCAAGCGTTCTGTCCTAATAGCAGTCAAGCACCCAAGCTAACTGGCTAACGTTGGCTAGCTTGCTAGCTACTTCCAGACACACATGAGAACAGCTCATGCTGACCATTTTACTCTCCCTAGCAGAGCTGGTTAGGCTGTTTTTATGTTAACCAGAGCGTTGGTGACTGCAACTGTGCTGCTGGCAACAATTTTATAACGCTTTTTTGACCAATGTTCACTGACACCGGCCATATTCAACGGGTGTAGAGCGATCATGGAGTCTTTTGTTAAGACGTAGCTAGCTAGCTTGTATACTTTAACAGTACACTTTAACTTAAAATGAAAACGACTTTCTGACAAAATGAGAAAAGTATAATTTCTGAATTTAGCTAGCTAGACTATCTTACGTTATAAAAGCGTTATAAAATACATGGATGGACGCTTCTCCCTCTCTGCCACGGATGCCATGGTTGCCCTTTAGTTTGAAGATGTAATCCAGAGACAGGTGCTTTCTCCATCTCTTTAGCTATCATACTCCAATTCCACTGATTTCAAAACTCGGTCCTCCAGAAAGTGGAGAGCAACACTAATGCAGTTCTACTAAGCGATACATTTAAAAAAGCTGCATTAGACAGGATTACCTACACATACTGACCAGCTCAAATAGACAGAAGCATGCTACATGGCAGACCCATCCTTCGGTATGTCCAGCCCACTCATTATCTCAGCCAATCATGGCTAGTGGGAAGGTTACTAACTTTTTCTGTGGCTAAACCTACTAGGCTCTTAATTTAACATTTCATTTGTATTTACAGATGGTCTACAAGTTTGTTATTAAGGCACATGAAAGTTAACACGTTCCAGAAGACATTTCTGTCTCCCCAAAACAGTTTGCGTTCAAATGGCTCTCCTGTGCAGTAGTGACATACGCCTAGTTTCCTGAAATGAGTCATGTGCATGACCCGATTCATATAAATCATGTCTAATTCGTTTGAATTCATATTAACCCCTCCTACAGAATGTGCTTTGGCAAGATTCATATAATATCTTGTGGTCATACATAATTCATAGATTCAGCAAACCTCTATTATGATTCATTATTCTGGTAGATACTACTGGTTATGACTCATTATTCCTGGTAGATACTACTGGTTATGATTCATTATTCCTGGTAGATACTACTGGTTATGAGTCATTATCCCTGGTAGATACTACCGGTTATGAGTCATTATCCCTGGTAGATACTACTGGTTATGATTCATTATTCCTGGTAGATACTACTGGTTATGAGTCATTATCCCTGGTAGATACTACTGGTTATGAGTCATTCTTCTTGGTAGATACTACTGGTTATGAGTCATTATTCCTGGTAGATACTACTGGTTATGAGTCATTATTCCTGGTAGATTCATTATTCCTGGTAGATACTACTGGTTATGAGTCATTATTCCTGGTAGATACTACTGGTTATGAGTCATTATTCCTGGTAGATACTACTGGTTATGAGTCATTAGTCCTGGTAGATACTACTGGTTATGAGTAATTATTCCTGGTAAATACTACTGGTTATGATTCATTATTCCTGGCAGATACTACTGGTTATGAGTCATTATTCCTGGTAGATACTACTGGTTATGATTTCTGGTAGATACTACTGGTTATGAGTAATTATTCCCGGTAAATACTACTGGTTATGATTTCTGGTAGATACTACTGGTTATGAGTCATTATTCCTGGTAAATACTACTGGTTATGAGTCATTATTCCTGGTAAATACTACTGGTTATTAGTCATTATTCCTGGTAAATACTACAGGTTATGAGTCATTATTCCTGGTAAATACTACTGGTTATGAACCATTATTCCTTGTAAATACTACTGGTTATGAGTCATTATTCCTTGTAAATACTACCGGTTATGAGTCATTATCCCTGGTAGATACTACCGGTTATGAGTCATTATCCCTGGTAAATACTAATGGTTATGAGTCATTATTCCTTGTAGATACTACTGGTTATGAGTCATTATTCCTGGTAGATACTACTGGTTATGAGTCATTATTCCTGGTAGATACTACTGGTTATGAGTCATTATTCCTGGTAGATACTACTGGTTATGAGTCATTATTCCTGGTAGATACTACCGGTTATGAGTCATTATCCCTGGTAGATACTACCGGTTATGAGTCATTATCCCTGGTAGATACTACCGGTTATGAGTCATTATCCCTGGTAGATATGACCGGTTATGAGTCATTATCCCTGGTAGATATGACCGGTTATGAGTCATTATCCCTGGTAGATACTATCGGTTATGAGTTATTTTCCCTGGTAGATACTACCGGTTATGAGTCATTATCCCTGGTAGATACTACCGGTTATGAGTCATTATCCCTGGTAGATACTACCGGTTATGAGTCATTATCCCTGGTAGATACTACCGGTTATGAGTCATTATCCCTGGTAGATACTACTGGTTATGAGTCATTATTCCTGGTAGATACATTATTCCTGGTAGATACTACCGGTTATGAGTCATTATTCCTGGTAGATACTACTGGTTATGAGTCATTATTCCTGGTAAATACTACTGGTTATGATTCATTATTCCTGGCAGATACTACTGGTTATGAGTCATTATTCCTGGTAGATACTACTGGTTATGATTTCTGGTAGATACTACTGGTTATGAGTCTTTATTCCTGGTAGATACTACTGGTTATGAGCCATTATTCCTTGTAGATACTACCGGTTATGAGTCATTATTCCTTGTAAATACTACCGGTTATGAGTCATTATCCCTGGTAGATACTACCGGTTATGAGTCATTATCCCTGGTAGATACTACCGGTTATGAGTCATTATCCCTGGTAGATACTACCGGTTATGAGTCATTATCCCTGGTAGATACTATCGGTTATGAGTCATTATCCCTGGTAGATACTACTGGTTATGAGTCATTATTCCTGGTAGATACATTATTCCTGGTAGATACTACCGGTTATGATTCATTATCCCTGGTAGATACTACTGGTTATGATTCATTATCCCTGGTAGATACTACCGGTTATGAGTCATTATCCCTGGTAGATTCTACTGGTTATGAGTCATTATCCCTGGTAGATACTACCGGTTATGCGTCATTATCCCTGGTAGATACTACCGGTTATGATTCATTATCCCTGGTAGATACTACTGGTTATGAGTCATTATTCCTGGTAGATACTACTGGTTATGATTCATTATCCCTGGTAGATACTACCGGTTATGATTCATTATCCCTGGTAGATACTACTCGTTATGCTTGCAGACAGAGACCAGAGAATGGGATGGTGCAATATGGAATGAGTCATATATTTTGATAAGGTGCATGAATGGCGATGTCCACGTCACCCAGAGATATACCCATACTGTAGAGATACACCTAGCAGACTGAAACTTCACTGTTGTAGACATGCTAGTGCTATGTAGACTTTGGCTGGCAAACAAATCCATTACATTAGTTACCTAAATGTGAAGTAAACTCAACTGAAGAGTATTAGAGAATGGAGACGTTGAGAACGTGCAGGATACCCCTTTCCTGTTTCCCTGACTTCTGTTGTTTTATATACTGTGTTTATGCTTGTTAGTGTTAGCACTCTTCACAGGCCATTTTGTGTACTTTTTTACTTTTTTTTGTTGGTGAGATGAAACTGGCAAAACTCTGAACGGTATTATTGTACGTCGGAATTGCAACAAGCCTAAAATGTTAGACGTTAATTGTAACACGTTTGTATGTTTACATATTAAATTTCACATTTACGTTTAACGTATGGATTTTCTCACGATTACGTACCTTCAACCTTTCTGCAGCTATCTGGCTCCATACGTTCAGTCTAGCCAGAGTCCATCAAAGAATAGGATGTTACCAAACCACGGAAAATGAAAATGTGGTGACAGTTTAATGTAAATGTTTATATTGGTCATGTTAAATAATACATTTTGCTGTTAAGCTAATTATAATATGACTGTTGCCTCCCGTTTTATGTTGGTAATGAATTATTAGGTGTCGGAAGCTAGCTACAGTGGCATCTTCAACCTAACCTCAAGCTAGCTGCAGTGGCATTTTCAACCTAGCCTAGCTTTAAGCTAGCTGCCGTGGCATTTTCAACCTAGCCTAGCTTTAAGCTAGCTGCAGTGGCATTTTCAACCTAGCCTAGCTTTAAGCTAGCTGCAGTGGCATTTTCAACCTAGCCTAGCTTTAAGCTAGCTGCAGTGGCATTTTCAACCTAGCCTAGCTTTAAGCTAGCTGCAGTGGCATTTTCAACCTAGCCTAGCTTTAAGCTAGCTGCAGTGGCATTTTCAACCTAGCCTAGCTTTAAGCTAGCTGCAGTGGCATTTTCAACCTAGCCTAGCTTTAAGCTAGCTGCAGTGGCATTTTCAACCTAGCCTAGCTTTAAGCTAGCTGCAGTGGCATTTTCAACCTAGCCTAGCTTTAAGCTAGCTGCAGTGGCATTTTCAACCTAGCCTAGCTTTAAGCTAGCTGCAGTGGCATTTTCAACCTAGCCTAGCTTTAAGCTAGCTGCAGTGGCATTTTCAACCTAGCCTAGCTTTAAGCTAGCTGCAGTGGCATCTTCAACCTAGCCTAGCTTTAAGCTAGCTGCAGTGGCATCTTCAACCTAGCTTTAAGCTAGCTGCAGTGGCATCTTCAACCTAGGTTCGCGCCCGGGGCGAGGGGACGGTATTAAAGTTATACTGTTACACTAGCTGCAGTGGCATTTTCAACCTAGCCTAGCTTTAAGCTAGCTGCAGTGGCATCTTCAACCTAGCCTAGCTTTAAGTTAGCTGCAGTGGTACTTCAACCTAGCTTTAAGCTAGCTGCAGTGGCATTTTCAACCTAGCCTAGCTTTAAGCTAGCTAGCTGTTCTTCAGTGCAAGCTAACTTGACTTGCTATAAAGTTAGAGAAACAAGTTGAGGGAAAAAGTAACTAAACAAAACATGTTTTATTGTCACCTGAAACAATATATTTATCCTGTCTTGAATGAAAAGGTCATTCTGCGATCTCCCAAAATAAATCAGATCTCTGAAGAGAGACCGGCTCTCATCTCTTGCGTTACGAACACTGCGCTTCTCCATTCAGTAGTGGGGCAACACTCCGTGAAGATGGCATACGGTGTAATGAAATACCGTCACAATGTTTGCGGGGCGTTAGATGCACGTCTCAGACAGCACTGGCCCGGTTTTAACGGAACTTGGTTGCCATAGAGATGCGGCATGTACTAAATGACACTGATTGGCCCAAGACGGGAGCTATGGTTAATGAACTGAAACGTCTGAGTTTACGCCAGAGAAGAAGAGGTGAAGCGAGAGGGATAACTGGGCCCTAAATCTGTCTTCTCTAGCAGGTGGTGTTTCTTCTTTGGCAGATGGCATGGAGTACAGAGAGTGGATTAGCTAATCCACTAACTGCCTTCCATTTTTGAAGACATGTAATTTAATTGTTAGTGGCCAATCGAGTATCTAGTCAATATAATGGATAATCTGTGGACACACACAATAACTGAACTCCTGTGTGACTAATAAATATCCCAATTGGCCCGGGGGGGTGTTGTAGTATCATTTGTGGGGATGACACGTTTACTGTTGCCTTGTTGGATTTTTAAACCACCCAATATTTTTCTGTGTATGAGCATGGTGTGTGTTGGCATTTAAGGAGGCATTCTGAATTATCCCAAGGGTTCTGAGCTATAGGTATCCTAGTGGTTAGAGCGTCGGGCCAGTAACTGAAAGGTGGCAAGGTAAAAATGTGTCGTTCTACCCCTGAGCAAGGCAAGGTTAACCCACGGTTCCCCTGAGCAAGGCAAGGTTAACCCACTGTTCCCCCGAGCAAGGCAAGGTTAACCCACGGTTCCCCTGAGCAAGGCAAGGTTAACCCACGGTTCCCCTGAGCAAGGCAAGGTTAACCCACGGTTCCCCTGAGCAAGGCAAGGTTAACCCACTGTTCCCCTGAGCAAGGCAAGGTTAACCCACTGTTCCCCTGAGCAAGGCAAGGTTAACCCACTGTTCCCCTGAGCAAGGCAAGGTTAACCCACTGTTCCCCTGAGCAAGGCAAGGTTAACCCACTGTTCCCCTGAGCAAGGCAAGGTTAACCCACTGTTCCCCTGAGCAAGGCAAGGTTAACCCACTGTTCCCCTGAGCAAGGCAAGGTTAACCCACGGTTCCCCTGAGCAAGGCAAGGTTAACCCACGGTTCCCCTGAGCAAGGCAAGGCTAACCCACGGTTCCCCTGAGCAAGGCAAGGTTAACCCACGGTTCCCCTGAGCAAGGCAAGGTTAACCCACTGTTCCCCTGAGCAAGACAAGGTTATCCCACTGTTCCCCTGAGCAAGGCAAGGTTAACCCACTGTTCCCCTGAGCAAGGCAAGGTTAACCCACTGTTCCCCTGAGCAAGGCAAGGTTATCCCACTGTTCCCCTGAGCAAGGCAAGGTTAACCCACTGTTCCCCTGAGCAAGGCAAGGTTAACCCACTGTTCCCCTGAGCAAGGCAAGGTTAACCCACTGTTCCCCTGAGCAAGGCAAGGTTAACCCACTGTTCCCCTGAGCAAGGCAAGGTTAACCCACTGTTCCCCTGAGCAAGGCAAGGCTAACCCACTGTTCCCCTGAGCAAGGCAAGGTTATCCCACTGTTCCCCTGAGCAAGGCAAGGTTAACCCACTGTTCCCCTGAGCAAGGCAAGGTTAACCCACTGTTCCCCTGAGCAAGGCAAGGTTAACCCACTGTTCCCCTGAGCAAGGCAAGGTTATCCCACTGTTCCCCTGAGCAAGGCAAGGTTATCCCACTGTTCCCCTGAGCAAGGCAAGGTTAACCCACTGTTCCCCTGAGCAAGGCAAGGTTAACCCACTGTTCCCCTGAGCAAGGCAAGGTTAACCCACTGTTCCCCTGAGCAAGGCAAGGTTAACCCACTGTTCCCCTGAGCAAGGCAAGGTTAACCCACTGTTCCCCTGAGCAAGGCAAGGTTAACCCACTGTTCCCCTGAGCAAGGCAAGGTTAACCCACTGTTCCCCTGAGCAAGGCAAGGTTAACCCACTGTTCCCCTGAGCAAGGCAAGGTTAACCCACTGTTCCCCTGAGCAAGGCAAGGTTAACCCACTGTTCCCCTGAGCAAGGCAAGGTTAACCCACTGTTCCCCTGAGCAAGGCAAGGTTAACCCACTGTTCCCCTGAGCAAGGCAAGGTTATCCCACTGTTCCCCGGGCACCGAAGACGTGCAAGTCGATTATGGCAGCCTCTCT
This sequence comes from Salvelinus fontinalis, assembly GCF_029448725.1. Classification (NCBI taxonomy): domain Eukaryota; kingdom Metazoa; phylum Chordata; class Actinopteri; order Salmoniformes; family Salmonidae; genus Salvelinus; species Salvelinus fontinalis. The sequence goes on along the minus strand of NC_074684.1, from coordinate 42,001,129 downwards.
GATTCAGAGGGGTTTGGGTTAAATGAGGAAGACACATTTTCAGTTGAATGCATTGTTGTACAACTGACTAGGAATCCCCCTTTTCCCCAAAAAGCAGCGTTTACCGGTGGGGACATGTGAAGTACAATCCAGACGCCCCGTTTTAACGTTTAGAACCTTCAATAATCAACGCTTGCGAAGCGGGTTTTCAAAACATATTGCATTTATTTCATATCAGTATCTAGGGTTTCATGCAAATATTCTAAAATCTGCATTAAAACATAAAGGAGCATTTTCCCCCCCGGAGATGTTTCCTGTTGTTGCAGATAAAGGACTATGGGGTGATGACGTAGTGACCGTAACGATATCTTTTGTGGTTAAATTCCCATGTACCCAATTCAAAATAATAGTTTAACCATCAGTTGAAAATGTGACAGAAACATATTTTTGTCCCAATACTCTGGTATGTGCTCTCTAGCCAACAGCTGGCAGATACAGTGTGGGGGTAGATTAGATTATTATGGACCAAAGAGTGAGATTATTATGGACCAAAGAGTGAGATTATTATGGACCAAAGAGTGAGATTATTATGGACCAAAGAGTGAGATTATTATGGACCAAAGAGTGAGGTTATTATGGACCAAAGAGTGAGGTTATTATGGACCAAAGAGTGAGGTGATTATGGACCAAAGAGTGAGGTGATTATGGACCAAAGAGTGAGGTGATTATGGACCAAAGAGTGAGGTGATTATGGACCAAAGAGTGAGGTGCTTATGGGCCAAAGAGTGAGGTGCTTATGGGCCAAAGAGTGAGGTGCTTATGGGCCAAAGAGTGAGGTGCTTATGGGCCAAAGAGTGAGGTGCTTATGGGCCAAAGAGTGAGGTGCTTATGGGCCAAAGAGTGAGGTGCTTATGGGCCAAAGAGTGAGGTGCTTATGGGCCAAAGAGTGAGGTGCTTATGGGCCAAAGAGTGAGGTGCTTATGGGCCAAAGAGTGAGGTGCTTATGGGCCAAAGAGTGAGGTGCTTATGGGCCAAAGAGTGAGGTGCTTATGGGCCAAAGAGTGAGGTGCTTATGGGCCAAAGAGTGAGGTGCTTATGGGCCAAAGAGTGAGGTGCTTATGGGCCAAAGAGTGAGGTGCTTATGGGCCAAAGAGTGAGGTGCTTATGGGCCAAAGAGTGAGGTGCTTATGGGCCAAAGAGTGAGGTGCTTATGGGCCAAAGAGTGAGGTGCTTATGGGCCAAAGAGTGAGGTGCTTATGGGCCAAAGAGTGAGGTGCTTATGGGCCAAAGAGTGAGGTGCTTATGGGCCAAAGAGTGAGGTGCTTATGGGCCAAAGAGTGAGGTGCTTATGGGCCAAAGAGTGAGGTGCTTATGGGCCAAAGAGTGAGGTGCTTATGGGCCAAAGAGTGAGGTGCTTATGGGCCAAAGAGTGAGGTGCTTATGGGCCAAAGAGTGAGGTGCTTATGGGCCAAAGAGTGAGGTGCTTATGGGCCAAAGAGTGAGGTGCTTATGGGCCAAAGAGTGAGGTGCTTATGGGCCAAAGAGTGAGGTGCTTATGGGCCAAAGAGTGAGGTGCTTATGGGCCAAAGAGTGAGGTGCTTATGGGCCAAAGAGTGAGGTGCTTATGGGCCAAAGAGTGAGGTGCTTATGGGCCAAAGAGTGAGGTGCTTATGGGCCAAAGAGTGAGGTGCTTATGGGCCAAAGAGTGAGGTGCTTATGGGCCAAAGAGTGAGGTGCTTATGGGCCAAAGAGTGAGGTGATTATGGGCCAAAGAGTGAGATGATTATGGACCAAAGAGTGAGATTATTTTAACTTGTCAAACGGCAGCCAAGCATCGATGATCATGTCACCAGAATAAGACCGTTGATATTCATCACCGTGGACTTTCACCACCCTGTGAAGATCATCATTAATTGATTTAATCTGTAGCCTAATAAAACAGAACGCTTTCCTGAGTCATAGTGGGAGGAACACGTGTCATCACGTGACTCCAAGTTTACTTCATAGGGTGGTTATTATATCAATATTTCCCTCATAAAGGTTTCCAGCGCCATTTCTCTCATTCATTTTACTGACACAGACAGATCCCACCTTGTCTAGCCTACCCCCCCCCCCCCCCCCCCCCCCACCTGATTTACCTGGAGCACCTATTGAGATGTGCCCTTCATGTAAATCAGGTGTTAAATGAGGTGTCACGTTGTTAATATGAAAATGATTTCTCACTTATATGAAAGATACGTTCCGGATGTTTCCAGAAGCGCGTTAATGTTCAGAGGGAGCGCTGGGGCTCTTAAACAAAGGTCCCTTGGCCAGAAGATCACTTCCTGAAGCTGTCTGTCGTCTGAATGAGCCTGGTGTGTCATCAGTGTTGACGTGTCCGTACAGGGTTACATTATTACTGCATGGGGACAAAGATCAGATTGAACTGTGTGTGGGACTGGGGCCTGTGGGTGAGGTGAGAGTTGAATGGGAGAGACCCAGTAACAGGGGTGTGCACAGGACAGGTTTAGAAGCAGGGTTAAAACTCCTCTACAGAACAACCTGCTCTGCTCTATCCTGCTCTGCTCTGCTCTGCTCTATCCTATCCTGCTCTGCTCTATCCTGCTCTGCTCTGCTCTATCCTGCTCTGCTCTATCCTATCCTGCTCTGCTCTGCTCTATCCTATCCTGCTATGCTCTATCCTGCTCTGCTCTATCCTATCCTGCTCTGCTCTATCCTATCCTGCTCTGCTCTGCTCTATCCTATCCTGCTCTGCTCTGCTCTATCCTATCCTGCTCTGCTCTATCCTATCCTGCTCTGCTCTATCCTGCTCTGCTCTATCCTATCCTGCTCTGCTCTGCTCTATCCTGCTCTATCCTATCCTGCTCTGCTCTATCCTATCCTGCTCTGCTCTATCCTGCTCTGCTCTGCTCTATCCTATCCTGCTCTGCTCTGTCTTATCCTGCTCTGCTCTGTCTTATCCTGCTCTGCTCTGTCCTATCCTGCTCTGCTCTGCTCTATCCTATCCTGCTCTATCCTATCCTGCTCTGCTCTATCCTATCCTATCCTGCTCTATCCTATCCTGCTCTACCCTGCTCTGCTCTGCTCTATCCTGCTCTGCTCTGCTCTATCCTATCCTGCTCTGCTCTATCCTATCCTGCTCTGCTCTATCCTATCCTGCTCTGCTCTATCCTATCCTGCTCTGCTCTATCCTATCCTGCTCTGCTCTATCCTGCTCTGCTCTATCCTGCTCTGCTCTATCCTGCTCTGCTCTGCTCTATCCTATCCTATCCTGCTCTATCCTATCCTGCTCTATCCTATCCTGCTCTGCTCTATCCTATCCTGCTCTATCCTATCCTGCTCTATCCTATCCTGCTCTGCTCTATCCTATCCTGCTCTGCTCTATCCTGCTCTGCTCTATCCTGCTCTGCTCTATCCTGCTCTGCTCTATCCTATCCTGCTCTATCCTATCCTGCTCTATCCTATCCTGCTCTGCTCTATCCTATCCTGCTCTGCTCTATCCTATCCTGCTCTGCTCTATCCTATCCTGCGCTGCTCTATCCTATCCTGCTCTATCCTATCCTGCTCTATTCTATCCTGCTCTGCTCTATCCTGCTCTATCCTTTCCTGCTCTGCTCTGCTCTATCCTGCTCTATCCTATCCTGCTCTGCTCTATCCTGCTCTATCCTATCCTGCTCTGCTCTATCCTGCTCTATCCTATCCTGCTCTGCTCTGCTCTATCCTGCTCTATCCTATCCTGCTCTGCTCTATCCTGCTCTATCATATCCTGCTCTGCTCTATCCTGCTCTATCATATCCTGCTCTGCTCTATCCTGCTCTATCATATCCTGCTCTGCTCTATCCTGCTCTATCATATCCTGCTCTGCTCTATCCTGCTCTATCCTATCCTGCTCTGCTCTATCCTGCTCTATCCTATCCTGCTCTGCTCTATCCTATCCTGCTCTGCTCTATCCTATCCTGCTCTGCTCTATCCTGCTCTGCTCTATCCTGCTCTATCCTATCCTGCTCTGCTCTATCCTGCTCTATCCTATCCTGTTCTATCCTATCCTACTCTGCTCTATCCTGCTCTATCCTGCTCTGCTCTATCCTGCTCTGCTCTATCCTGCTCTATCCTATCCTCCTCTATCCTATCCTGCTCTGCTCTATCCTGCTCTGCTCTATCCTGCTCTGCTCTATCCTGCTCTGCTCTATCCTGCTCTGCTCTATCCTGCTCTGCTCTATCCTGCTCTGCTCTATCCTGCTCTGCTCTATCCTGCTCTATCCTATCCTGCTCTATCCTATCCTGCTCTGCTCTATCCTGCTCTATCCTATCCTGCTCTATCCTTTCCTGCTCTGCTCTGCTCTATCCTGCTCTATTCTATCCTGCTCTATTCTATCCTGCTCTATCCTATCCTGCTCTATCCTATCCTGCTCTATCCTATCCTGCTCTGCTCTATCCTATCCTGCTCTGCTCTATCCTATCCTGCTCTATCCTATCCTACTCTACCCTGCTCTACTCTACCCCGCTCTACTCTACCCCGCTCTACTCTACCCCGCTCTGCTCTACCCCGCTCTACTCTACCCCGCTCTGCTCTACTCTACCCCGCTCTACTCTACCCCGCTCTACTCTACCCCGCTCCGCTCTACTCTACCCCGCTCCGCTCTACTCTACTCCGCTCCGCTCTACTCTACCCCGCTCCGCTCTACTCTATCCTGCTCTGCTCTATCCTGCTCTATCCTATCCTGCTCTATCCTATCCTGCTCTGCTCTATCCTGCTCTATCCTATCCTGCTCTATCCTTTCCTGCTCTGCTCTGCTCTATCCTGCTCTATTCTATCCTGCTCTATCCTATCCTGCTCTATCCTATCCTGCTCTATCCTATCCTGCTCTATCCTATCCTGCTCTATCCTATCCTGCTCTATCCTATCCTGCTCTGCTCTATCCTATCCTGCTCTGCTCTATCCTATCCTGCTCTATCCTATCCTGCTCTGCTCTATCCTGCTCTGCTCTATCCTGCTCTATCCTATCCTGCTCTGCTCTATCCTGCTCTATCCTATCCTGTTCTATCCTATCCTACTCTGCTCTATCCTGCTCTATCCTGCTCTGCTCTATCCTGCTCTGCTCTATCCTGCTCTATCCTATCCTGCTCTATCCTATCCTGCTCTATCCTATCCTGCTCTGCTCTATCCTATCCTGCTCTGCTCTATCCTATCCTGCTCTATCCTATCCTACTCTACCCTGCTCTACTCTACCCTGCTCTACTCTACCCCGCTCTGCTCTACCCTGCTCTGCTCTACCCCGCTCTACTCTACCCCGCTCTGCTCTACTCTACCCCGCTCTGCTCTACCCCGCTCTACTCTACCCCGCTCTACTCTACCCCGCTCTACTCTACCCCGCTCCGCTCTACTCTACCCCGCTCCGCTCTACTCTACCCCGCTCCGCTCTACTCTACCCCGCTCTTCTCCGCTCTGCTCCACCTTGCCCCGCTTTGCTCTACCCCGCTTTACTCTACCCCGCTTTGCTCTACCCCGCTTTGCTCTACCCCGCTTTACTCTACCCCGCTCCGCTCTACCCCGCTAGATTGATAGCTACTAAATTAGCAAACCAAATTCAAAACATCAGAGTATTTATCACCTTTAGGTTAACTTAACATGTAGTTGTGAAGTCCATGCTAGATGGGCTAGCGTGTGCTGCACTACAGTAGCAAGACTCCCATCTCTTGTCATTGTGTACCCCATGTGACTGGGGACTACTGGTAAGATTCATAATGAAAAATGTGACCTGTGACATGAAGAACACGATCTGCGTTTTATATAAAGCATTGCACAAGTTGACAGATATTTACTTAAAAAGTAGCTACAAATATTAAAATGTATTTAAAAAAAACTTTAAATAGTTTTAACGGTATTGAAAAACATCCAGTGGCATTTTCCAAATACCCTGGTATACCGTCCAAGTCTGCTCTCTTCCTCTCTCTCTCCAAATACCCTGGTATACCGTCCAAGTCTGCTCTCTTCCTCTCTCTCCAAATACCCTGGTATACCGTCCAAGTCTGCTCTCTTCCTCTCTCTCTCCAAATACCCTGGTATACCGTCCAAGTCTGCTCTCTCTCTCTCTGTCTCTCTCTCTCCAAATACCCTGGTATACCGTCCAAGTCTGCTCTCTCCCTCTCTCTCCAAATACCCTGGTATACCGTCCAAGTCTGCTCTCTCTCTCTCTGTCTCTCTCTCTCCAAATACCCTGGTATACCGTCCAAGTCTGCTCTCTCCCTCTCTCTCCAAATACCCTGGTATACCGTCCAAGTCTGCTCTCTCCCTCTCTCTCCAAATACCCTGGTATACCGTCCAAGTCTGCTCTCTCTCCCTCTCTCTCTCCAAATACCCTGGTATACCGTCCAAGTCTGCTCTCTTCCTCTCTCTCCAAATACCCTGGTATACCGTCCAAGTCTGCTCTCTTCCTCTCTCTCCAAATACCCTGGTATACCGTCCAAGTCGCTCTCTTCCTCTCTCTCCAAATACCCTGGTATACCGTCCAAGTCTGCTCTCTCCCTCTCTCTCCAAATACCCTGGTATACCGTCCAAGTCTGCTCTCTCCCTCTCTCTCCAAATACCCTGGTATACCGTCCAAGTCTGCTCTCTTCCTCTCTCTCCAAATACCCTGGTATACCGTCCAAGTCTGCTCTCTTCCTCTCTCTCCAAATACCCTGGTATACCGTCCAAGTCTGCTCTCTTCCTCTCTCTCTCCAAATACCCTGGTATACCGTCCAAGTCTGCTCTCTTCCTCTCTCTCCAAATACCCTGGTATACCGTCCAAGTCTGCTCTCTTCCTCTCTCTCTCCAAATACCCTGGTATACCGTCCAAGTCTGCTCTCTCCCTCTCTCTCCAAATACCCTGGTATACCGTCCAAGTCTGCTCTCTCCCTCTCTCTGTCTCTCTCTCTCCAAATACCCTGGTATACCGTCCAAGTCTGCTCTCTCTCTCTCTGTCTCTCTCTCTCCAAATACCCTGGTATACCGTCCAAGTCTGCTCTCTTCCTCTCTCTCCAAATACCCTGGTATACCGTCCAAGTCTGCTCTCTCCCTCTCTCTCCAAATACCCTGGTATACCGTCCAAGTCTGCTCTCTCTCTCTCCAAATACCCTGGTATACCGTCCAAGTCTGCTCTCTCTCTCTCCAAATACCCTGGTATACCGTCCAAGTCTGCTCTCTCTCTCTCCAAATACCCTGGTATACCGTCCAAGTCTGCTCTCTCTCTCTCCAAATACCCTGGTATACCGTCCAAGTCTGCTCTCTCTCTCTCCAAATACCCTGGTATACCGTCCAAGTCTGCTCTCTCTCTCTCCAAATACCCTGGTATACCGTCCAAGTCTGCTCTCTCCCTCTCTCTCCAAATACCCTGGTATACCGTCCAAGTCTGCTCTCTTCCTCTCTCTCCAAATACCCTGGTATACCGTCCAAGTCTGCTCTCTCCCTCTCTCTCCAAATACCCTGGTATACCGTCCAAGTCTGCTCTCTTCCTCTCTCTCCAAATACCCTGGTATACCGTCCAAGTCTGCTCTCTCCCTCTCTCTCCAAATACCCTGGTATACCGTCCAAGTCTGCTCTCTTCCTTCGTTTCTCCCTCCCTCTCTCTCATATCGCCTTCCACTGCTGTCGCAGACTGCAGCTCTCTCTCTCTCTCGCTCTCTCTCTCTCTCTCGCTCTCTCTCTCTCTCTCTCTCTCTCTCTCTCTCTCTCTCGCTCTCTCTCGCTCTCTCTCGCTCTCCCTCTCTCTCATATTGCCTGCCACTGCTGTCGCAGACTGCCTCTTTCTCTCCCTCTCTTTCTACTCTCTCTCTCTCTCTCCTCCCTCTAACCACCTGACACACTCGGAGAAGAGCAGAGATGTGCCTCCGACAGCCAGAGGAGGTTAGCCTGTAGCTAGCTAGCATTGTCTGTTAGCCTTTAGCCTGTCAGGACTTCAGTTGTGGTGGGTGGGGCGGGGGGGGCTTTATCAACACAACACCCCCACCTCCAGCAGCTAGCAGAGGGGTGTGGTTTCCAAGGCTTGGCCAGACTGGGTGCTGGGACAGAGGGATGCCAGGGGGCTGTCTAAGGGGACCAGTGCGCAAGGAAAAGCTGAGGAAGGGGGGCAGTCGGTCTGTCATCCCTAGCCTCTTCACCATCAATGAGGAAGAGGAAGGACAAAAAGGAATAGGAGCACAGAGGAGGAAAAGAGGTATGTTTGGGGGGATGGGGGAGGGGATAGAGGGGATGGCTGGGGGGTTCAGGGGTCACTGGGGGGGGTTCAGGGGTCACTGGGGGGGTTCAGGGGTCACTGGGGGGTTCAGGGGTCACTGGGGGGTATCAACAGGAAAATAGACTGCTGTGTGTCAGGGTTTCTTACATTTGACAGGCAGCATTTTAAAATGACTGAAAAAGTACCAGACCCATATGCATTGGGTGCTTAACCTGACTAGGGCGTCCGCCCCCGGCGACGGAGACCTGACTAGGGCGTCCGGGCGACGGAGACCTGACTCATCTTAACAGAACATGCAACTCCAAGATGCAACAGTGTAACGTTCTTACTGAATTCTGCACTTTGAAGATGTCAGAATAACTGTCCACATTGACTTATCCTCAGCCAACAAAACGAGAAACAAACAGCACCATCACTAGCCTGTGTCAATCTACTAACCCCAATAGAATACATCTACCTTTCTACTATTGGTCAGCTTGTTGAGAAGGAAGTAGCCTGTTCCAAACAGACTCTGGGACAGTTGTGGGATGATAGATCCCAGATTCATACAACCAGTAAGCCTGGGCTACATTAAAAAACATAAGTCTGATGCAACAGATGAGAACATTTTAGCATAACATATTAATACTCTTTTCTTCACATTTATAAAGCACAGCCGTGTCCACAAGGCAGTAGGGCAACACGTCAATGTTTGTTCCATAATGCAATTAGCTTGGAAAAGTCTGTTGTCGATAGATCATTGTACATAGTCTGTTTCACGTGACAGAGATGAAAATGTCTGTTTAGAAATGTAGAATGAGTGCCTATTACAAAAGTTCCAGGGGGGGGCTTTCAGACACATTGAATGCAATCAAGTTCAAATTTGGGGGTGGGAGAGGGGCTCTAAATATTGCTAATTTAACCAATATCCTATTTGTTTCAAATGCAGCAGTATTGATTCTGTCTGATTAGATTCTGTCTGATTTAGATTCTGTCTGATAGATGTTCGGCTCATACTAGGCTCTGTACCTGTATTCTGTGCCCTTGTGATAAATAAGATGTATAATGATTATAGAAAAATACACACGCCAATTTTAAATCCACTAAATTAAGCAAATTAACCTAGAGACATGACCGGTCAAATATATTTCCATCAGTGAAGAAGATAAAAAGCATTATATTGCAATGGGATTTTTTTTTCTCCTGGACAATTTGCCAGCGGCAATTTTGTTTGCTTTAGTTTTTTTTTGCCAAAAGACCGCTATTACCGGCTAACGACAAACCCGTGTGTGTGGGGTGGGTGACAGACTGCTATCTACGCAGTTTTATGTTAGTCGGCACTCTGCAGGTGACAACTCCTGTGACAAGCTGGAGATGTGTTCTCCAATAACTGGCACAGCTGAGTGTGAGAGTCTGGTGTAATGACACCAAGGGGTGTCTGTGGTGTAATGCTGGGGAGATGACACCAGGGGGTGTCTGTGGTGTAATGCTGGGGAGATGACACCAGGGGGTGTCTGTGGTGTGATGCTGGGGAGATGACACCAGGGGGTGTCTGTGGTGTAATGCTGGGGAGATGACACCAGGGGGTGTCTGTGGTGTAATGCTGGGGAGATGACACCAGGGGGTGTCTGTGGTGTAATGCTGGGGAGATGACACCAGGGGGTGTCTGTGGTGTAATGCTGGGGAGATGACGCCAGGGGGTGTCTGTGGTGTAATGCTGGGGAGATGACACCAGGGGGTGTCTGTGGTGTAATGCTGGGGAGATGACGCCAGGGGGTGTCTGTGGTGTAATGCTGGGGAGATGACGCCAGGGGGTGTCTGTGGTGTAACACTGGGGAGATGACGCCAGGGGGTGTCTGTGGTGTAACGCTGGGGAGATGACGCCAGGGGGTGTCTGTGGTGTAACGCTGGGGAGATGACGCCAGGGGGTGTCTGTGGTGTAACGCTGGGGAGATGACGCCAGGGGGTGTCTGTGGTGTAACGCTGGGGAGATGACGCCAGGGGGTGTCTGTGGTGTAACGCTGGGGAGATGACGCCAGGGGGTGTCTGTGGTGTAACGCTGGGGAGATGACGCCAGGGGGTGTCTGTGGTGTAACGCTGGGGAGATGACGCCAGGGGGTGTCTGTGGTGTAACGCTGGGGAGATGACGCCAGGGGGTGTCTGTGGTGTAACGCTGGGGAGATGACGCCAGGGGGTGTCTGTGGTGTAACGCTGGGGAGATGACGCCAGGGGGTGTCTGTGGTGTAACGCTGGGGAGATGACGCCAGGGGGTGTCTGTGGTGTAACGCTGGGGAGATGACGCCAGGGGGTGTCTGTGGTGTAACGCTGGGGAGATGACGCCAGGGGGTGTCTGTGGTGTAACGCTGGGGAGATGACGCCAGGGGGTGTCTGTGGTGTAACGCTGGGGAGATGACGCCAGGGGGTGTCTGTGGTGTAACGCTGGGGAGATGACGCCAGGGGGTGTCTGTGGTGTAACGCTGGGGAGATGACGCCAGGGGGTGTCTGTGGTGTAACGCTGGGGAGATGACGCCAGGGGGTGTCTGTGGTGTAACGCTGGGGAGATGACGCCAGGGGGTGTCTGTGGTGTAACGCTGGGGAGATGACGCCAGGGGGTGTCTGTGGTGTAACGCTGGGGAGATGACGCCAGGGGGTGTCTGTGGTGTAACGCTGGGGAGATGACGCCAGGGGGTGTCTGTGGTGTAACGCTGGGGAGATGACGCCAGGGGGTGTCTGTGGTGTAACGCTGGGGAGATGACGCCAGGGGGTGTCTGTGGTGTAACGCTGGGGAGATGACGCCAGGGGGTGTCTGTGGTGTAACGCTGGGGAGATGACGCCAGGGGGTGTCTGTGGTGTAACGCTGGGGAGATGACGCCAGGGGGTGTCTGTGGTGTAACGCTGGGGAGATGACGCCAGGGGGTGTCTGTGGTGTAACGCTGGGGAGATGACGCCAGGGGGTGTCTGTGGTGTAACGCTGGGGAGATGACGCCAGGGGGTGTCTGTGGTGTAACGCTGGGGAGATGACGCCAGGGGGTGTCTGTGGTGTAACGCTGGGGAGATGACGCCAGGGGGTGTCTGTGGTGTAACGCTGGGGAGATGACGCCAGGGGGTGTCTGTGGTGTAACGCTGGGGAGATGACGCCAGGGGGTGTCTGTGGTGTAACGCTGGGGAGATGACGCCAGGGGGTGTCTGTGGTGTAACGCTGGGGAGATGACGCCAGGGGGTGTCTGTGGTGTAACGCTGGGGAGATGACGCCAGGGGGTGTCTGTGGTGTAACGCTGGGGAGATGACGCCAGGGGGTGTCTGTGGTGTAACGCTGGGGAGATGACGCCAGGGGGTGTCTGTGGTGTAACGCTGGGGAGATGACGCCAGGGGGTGTCTGTGGTGTAACGCTGGGGAGATGACGCCAGGGGGTGTCTGTGGTGTAACGCTGGGGAGATGACGCCAGGGGGTGTCTGTGGTGTAACGCTGGGGAGATGACGCCAGGGGGTGTCTGTGGTGTAACGCTGGGGAGATGACGCCAGGGGGTGTCTGTGGTGTAACGCTGGGGAGATGACGCCAGGGGGTGTCTGTGGTGTAACGCTGGGGAGATGACGCCAGGGGGTGTCTGTGGTGTAACGCTGGGGAGATGACGCCAGGGGGTGTCTGTGGTGTAACGCTGGGGAGATGACGCCAGGGGGTGTCTGTGGTGTAACGCTGGGGAGATGACGCCAGGGGGTGTCTGTGGTGTAACGCTGGGGAGGTGACGCCAGGGGGTGTCTGTGGTGTAACGCTGGGGAGGTGACGCCAGGGGGTGTCTGTGGTGTAACGCTGGGGAGGTGACGCCAGGGGGTGTCTGTGGTGTAACGCTGGGGAGGTGACGCCAGGGGGTGTCTGTGGTGTAACGCTGGGGAGGTGACGCCAGGGGGTGTCTGTGGTGTAACGCTGGGGAGGTGACGCCAGGGGGTGTCTGTGGTGTAACGCTGGGGAGGTGACGCCAGGGGGTGTCTGTGGTGTAACGCTGGGGAGGTGACGCCAGGGGGTGTCTGTGGTGTAACGCTGGGGAGGTGACGCCAGGGGGTGTCTGTGGTGTAACGCTGGGGAGGTGACGCCAGGGGGTGTCTGTGGTGTAACGCTGGGGAGGTGACGCCAGGGGGTGTCTGTGGTGTAACGCTGGGGAGGTGACGCCAGGGGGTGTCTGTGGTGTAACGCTGGGGAGGTGACGCCAGGGGGTGTCTGTGGTGTAACGCTGGGGAGGTGACGCCAGGGGGTGTCTGTGGTGTAACGCTGGGGAGGTGACGCCAGGGGGTGTCTGTGGTGTAACGCTGGGGAGGTGACGCCAGGGGGTGTCTGTGGTGTAACGCTGGGGAGGTGACGCCAGGGGGTGTCTGTGGTGTAACGCTGGGGAGGTGACGCCAGGGGGTGTCTGTGGTGTAACGCTGGGGAGGTGACGCCAGGGGGTGTCTGTGGTGTAACGCTGGGGAGGTGACGCCAGGGGGTGTCTGTGGTGTAACGCTGGGGAGGTGACGCCAGGGGGTGTCTGTGGTGTAACGCTGGGGAGGTGACGCCAGGGGGTGTCTGTGGTGTAACGCTGGGGAGGTGACGCCAGGGGGTGTCTGTGGTGTAACGCTGGGGAGGTGACGCCAGGGGGTGTCTGTGGTGTAACGCTGGGGAGGTGACGCCAGGGGGTGTCTGTGGTGTAACGCTGGGGAGGTGACGCCAGGGGGTGTCTGTGGTGTAACGCTGGGGAGGTGACGCCAGGGGGTGTCTGTGGTGTAACGCTGGGGAGGTGACGCCAGGGGGTGTCTGTGGTGTAACGCTGGGGAGGTGACGCCAGGGGGTGTCTGTGGTGTAACGCTGGGGAGGTGACGCCAGGGGGTGTCTGTGGTGTAACGCTGGGGAGGTGACGCCAGGGGGTGTCTGTGGTGTAACGCTGGGGAGGTGACGCCAGGGGGTGTCTGTGGTGTAACGCTGGGGAGATGACGCCAGGGGGTGTCTGTGGTGTAACGCTGGGGAGGTGACGCCAGGGGGTGTCTGTGGTGTAACGCTGGGGAGATGACGCCAGGGGGTGTCTGTGGTGTAACGCTGGGGAGATGACGCCAGGGGGTGTCTGTGGTGTAACGCTGGGGAGATGACGCCAGGGGGTGTCTGTGGTGTAACGCTGGGGAGATGACGCCAGGGGGTGTCTGTGGTGTAACGCTGGGGAGATGACGCCAGGGGGTGTCTGTGGTGTAACGCTGGGGAGATGACGCCAGGGGGTGTCTGTGGTGTAACGCTGGGGAGATGACGCCAGGGGGTGTCTGTGGTGTAACGCTGGGGAGATGACGCCAGGGGGTGTCTGTGGTGTAACGCTGGGGAGATGACGCCAGGGGGTGTCTGTGGTGTAACGCTGGGGAGATGACGCCAGGGGGTGTCTGTGGTGTAACGCTGGGGAGATGACGCCAGGGGGTGTCTGTGGTGTAACGCTGGGGAGATGACGCCAGGGGGTGTCTGTGGTGTAACGCTGGGGAGATGACGCCAGGGGGTGTCTGTGGTGTAACGCTGGGGAGATGACGCCAGGGGGTGTCTGTGGTGTAACGCTGGGGAGATGACGCCAGGGGGTGTGTGTGCCAGGCTGTGTCTGGGGCAGAGAAATGGGTACTGTGGAGAGAGAGGGGGGGAGATATTCAATCAGTCACCAGAGTCCCGTTAATTCAGTCAGTCTGTCACAACAACTTCGCCCAATCAACAGGCTAGTGATGATGACACTGGGACTTTGTTTATTTTAGTGGTGGTAGTAGAGGTGACTATGTACTATTGCAGTAGAATGTTGCGTGGCTGGTGTGTGTGTGGTCCCTGTTTGTTCTTGGGGAGTGACTGCTCACCTGTAACTGCCGCGTATGTGACTAGGCGTGTGCAGGAATCGGCTGACAAGGTGAGAATGGGCTGACATCAGGGCAGCAGGGGGGAGTGCCAGGGCAATCAATCAATCAAATGTATTTATAAAGCCATTCTTACATCAGCTGATATCTCAAAGTGCTGTACAGAAACCCAGCCTAAAACCCCAAACGGAAAGCAATGCAGGTGTAGAAGCACGGTGGCTAGGAAAAACTCCCTAGGAAGAAACCTAGAGAGGAACCAGGCTATGAGGGGTGGCCAGTCCTCTTCTGGCTGTGCCGGGTGGAGATTATAACAGAACTATGCCAAGATGTTTAAAATGTTCATAAATGACCAGCATGGTCAAATAATAATAATCACAGTAGTTGTCGAGGGTGCAGCAAGTCAGCACCTCAGGAGTAAATGTCAGTTGGCTTTTCATAGCCGACAATGAGACTGACTAATTACCCTCGGGTCGTTAGCAAACTTAATGATGGTGTTGTGCGCTGCCACACAGGCGTGGGTGAACAGGTAGTACAGGAGGGGACAAAGCACGCACCCCTGAGGGGCCCCCGTGTTGAGGGTCAGGGTGGCGTGTGTTGTTACCTACCCTATCCACCTGGCGGCGGCCCGTCAGGAAGTCCAGGATCCAGTTGCAGAGTGAGTTGTTCAGAGCTTCGTGGGCACTATGGTTTTGAACGCTGAGCTGTACATCAATGAACAGTATTCTCACATAGGTGTTCCTCTTGTCCAGGTGGGAAAGGGCAGCGTGGAGTGATATAGAGATTGAATCATCTGTGGATCTGTTGGGGCCGTATGCAAATTGGAGTGGGTCTAGGGTTTCTGGGATAATGGTGTTGATGTGAGCCATGACCAGTCTTTCAAAGCACTTCATAGCTACAGACGCGAGTGCTACGGGTCGTAGTCATTTAGGCAGGTTACCTTAGTGTTCTTGGTCACAGGGACTATGGTGGTCTGCTTGAAACACGTTGGTATTATAGACTGTAGTACAGACTGTGTCAGGGAGAGGTTGAAAATGTTAGTGAAGACAGTTGCCAGCTGGTCAGGTCATGCTCTGATTACACATCCTGGAAATCCGTCTGGCCTTGCGAATGTTTGATGGCTCGCCGGTGATCGTAGCGGGATTATGACGCTCCTGGTCCACGATGAGCAGGACAGCTGCCGACTGTACTGGGTCCTTGATGAGTAGTAGAGCAGAGCGGAGCGGGTTTGAGTAGAGCAGAGCGGGTTTGAGTAGAGCAGAGCGGGGTAGAGCGGAGCGGGGTAGAGCGGGGCAGAGCGGAGCGGGGCGGGGCAGGGCAGAGCGGAGCAGAGCGGGGCAGAGCGGGGCGGAGCAGAGCGGGGCAGAGCGGGGCGGAGCAGAGCGGGGCAGAGCGGGGCAGGGCGGGGCGGAGCAGAGCGGGGCAGAGCGGGGCAGGGCGGGGCGGGGCAGAGCGGGGCGGGGCAGAGCGGGGCGGGGCAGAGCGGGGCAGAGCGGAGCAGAGCGGGGCGGAGCAGAGCGGAGCAGAGCGGGGCGGAGCAGAGCGGGGCGGAGCAGAGCGGGGCGGGGCGGGGCGGGGCGGGGCAGAGCGGGGCGGAGCGGGGCGGGGCGGGGCGGGGCGGGGCAGAGCGGGGCGGAGCGGAGCGGGGCGGAGCGGAGCAGAGCGGGGCAGAGCAGAGCGGGGCAGAGCAGAGCGGGGCAGAGCAGAGCGGGGCAGAGCAGAGCGGGGCAGAGCAGAGCGGGGCAGAGCAGAGCGGGGCAGAGCAGAGCGGGGCAGAGCAGAGCGGGGCAGAGCAGAGCGGGGCAGAGCGGGGCAGAGCGGAGCAGAGCGGGGCAGAGCGGGGCGGGGCAGAGCAGAGCGGGTTAGAGCAGAGCGGGGTAGAGCAGAGCGGGGCAGAGTAGAGCAGAGCAGAGCGGGGCAGAGTAGAGCAGAGCAGAGCGGGGCAGAGTAGAGCAGAGCAGAGCGGGGCAGAGCGGGGCAGAGCAGAGCAGAGCGGGGCAGAGCAGAGCAGAGCGGGGCAGAGCAGAGCAGAGCGGGGCAGAGCAGAGCGGGGCAGAGCAGAGCGGGGCAGAGCGGGGCAGAGTAGAGCAGAGCGGGGCAGAGTAGAGTAGAGCGGGGCAGAGTAGAGTAGAGCGGGGCAGAGTAGAGTAGAGCGGGGCAGAGTAGAGTAGAGCGGGGCAGAGTAGAGCGGGGCAGAGTAGAGCGGAGCAGAGTAGAGCGGGGCAGAGTAGAGCAGAGCGGGGCAGAGTAGAGCAGAGCGGGGCAGAGTAGAGCAGAGCGGGGCAGAGTAGAGCGGGGCAGAGTAGAGCGGGGCAGAGTAGAGCGGGGCAGAGTAGAGCGGGGCAGAGTAGAGCGGGGTAGAGTAGGGTAGAGCAGAGCGGGGTAGGGTAGAGCAGAGCGGGGTAGAGCAGAGCGGGGTAGAGTAGGGTAGAGCAGAGCGGGGTAGAGCAGAGCGGGGTAGAGCAGAGCGGGGTAGAGCAGAGCGGGGTAGAGCAGAGCGGGGTAGAGCAGAGAGCGGGGTAGAGCAGAGAGCGGGGTAGAGCAGAGAGCCGGGTAGAGCAGAGAGCCGGGTAGAGCGGAGTAGAGCGGGGGAGAGGGGAGTAGAGCGGGGGAGAGGGGAGTAGAGCGGGGTAGAGGAGAGCAGAGCGGGTGTAGAGGAGAGCAGAGCGGGTGTAGAGGAGAGCAGAGCGGGTGTAGAGGAGAGCAGAGCGGGTGTAGAGGAGAGCAGAGCGGGTGTAGAGGAGAGCAGAGCGGGTGTAGAGGAGAGCAGAGCGGGTGTAGAGGAGAGCAGAGCGGGTGTAGAGGAGAGCAGAGCGGGGTAGAGGAGAGCAGAGCGGGGTAGAGTAGAGCAGAGCGGGGTAGAGTAGAGCAGAGCGGGGTAGAGTAGAGCAGAGCGGGGTAGAGTAGAGCAGAGCGGGGTAGAGTAGAGCAGAGCGGGGTAGAGTAGAGCAGAGCGGGGTAGAGTAGAGCAGAGCGGGGTAGAGTAGAGCAGAGCGGGGTAGGGTAGAGCAGAGCAGAGCGGGGTAGGGTAGAGCAGAGCAGAGCGGGGTAGAGTAGAGCGGGGTAGAATAGAGCGGGGTAGGGTAGAGTAGAGCGGGGTAGAGTTGGTTTCTGAATGTAAAACGAAGTCCAGGCGATCCGCTGTAGGAATATACAAATGTTGTACGGTTAATATGGGTCAGATCTTTTGACCCGTTTGTGCTAGAAGCAAAACACTTTAACGTTATCAAATCTACACTTTTGTCTGAAACAACGCGACATCGAACCCTTATCATGACAACAATCATTATCTGGGAGATTTGTTGGTCACACAGTCGTCCCAAAATAAAACGCCTGGTCGTACAGCAAAATATTTTGTCACATTTGCAACCTAATTGGTCGCACTTTAGAGCCCTGTGCGTAACCGTACAAGAAACAATATTTGTCTGTAAACCAAAAAGGGTTACGGTAGACTGGTATGTGTTTTGTTCTGCTCAGTCAATAACGGAGATGGACTGTTGTTAAAGATGTTTGAGGCTTGTGGACAGTCTAGTGGTGTACTGCTGTGTATAATCACTTCCAGTTGTGCTGTTGCGTAGTCAAGCACTGCCAACACTGGAGTGAAGAGGTTAGAAGAGTCTACTTAAAAAGCCACATCTCCTCCTCATGCCCCAAAAAACTGAAAGGGTCTAAAACGTTTGTCTACTGTGTTATGGTGGTATAATGAGGTCTACTGTGGTATATATGAGGTCTACTGTGTTATGGTGGTATATATGAGGTCTACTGTGTAATGAGGTCTACTGTGTAATGAGGTCTACTGTGTTATGGTGGTATATATGAGGTCTACTGTGTTATGGTGGTATATATGAGGTCTACTGTGTTATGGTGGTATATATGAGGTCTACTGTGTAATGAGGTCTACTGTGTTATGGTGTTATATATGAGGTCTACTGTGGTATGGTGGTATATATGAGGTCTACTGTGTTATGGTGGTATATATGAGGTCTACTGTGTAATGAGGTCTACTGTGTTATGGTGGTATATATGAGGTCTACTGTGTAATGAGGTCTACTGTGTTATGGTGGTATATATGAGGTCTACCGTGTTATGGTGATATATATGAGGTCTACTGTGTTATGGTGGTATATATGAGGTCTACCGTGTTATGGTGGTATATATGAGGTCTACTGTGGTATGGTGGTATATATGAGGTCTACTGTGGTATGGTGGTATATATGAGGTCTATTGTGGTATATATGAGGTCTACTGTGTTATGGTGGTATATATGAGGTCTACTGTGGTATATATGAGGTCTACTGTGTTATGGTGGTATATATGAGGTCTACTGTGTTATGGTGGTATATATGAGGTCTACCGTGTTATGGTGGTATATATATATGAGGTCTACTATGTTATGGTGGTATATATGAGGTCTATTGTGGTATGGTGGTATATATGAGGTCTATTGTGGTATATATGAGGTCTACTGTGTTATGGTGGTATATATGTGGTCTACCATGGTATATATGAGGTATATTGTGGTATATATGAGGTCTACTGTGTTATGGTGGTATATATGAGGTCTACTGTGGTATATATGAGGTCTACTGTGTTATGGTGGTATATATGAGGTCTACCGTGGTATATATGAGGTCTACCGTGGTATATATGAGGTATACTGTGTTATGGTGGTATATATGAGGTCTACTGTGTTATGATGGTATATATGAGGTCTACTGTGTTATGGTGGTATATATGAGGTCTACTGTGTTATGGTGGTATATATGAGGTCTACCGTGGTATATATGAGGTCTACTGTGTTATGGTGGTATATATGAGGTCTACTGTGTTATGGTGGTATATATGAGGTCTACTGTGTAATGAGGTCTACTGTGTTATGGTGTTATATATGAGGTCTACTGTGGTATATATGAGGTCTACTGTGTTATGGTGGTATATATGAGGTCTACTGTGTTATGGTGGTATATATGAGGTCTACTGTGTTATGGTGGTATATATGAGGTCTACTGTGTTATGGTGGTATATATGAGGTCTACCGTGTTATGGTGGTATATATGAGGTCTACTGTGTTATGGTGGTATATATGAGGTCTACTGTGGTATATATGAGGTCTACCGTGGTAAATATGAGGTCTACCGTGTTATGGTGGTATATATGAGGTCTACCGTGTTATATATGAGGTCTACTGTGGTATATATGAGGTCTACTGTGTTATGGTGGTATATATGAGGTCTACCATGGTATATATGAGGTCTACCGTGTTATGGTGGTATATATGAGGTCTACTGTGTTATGGTGGTATATATGAGGTCTACTGTGGTATATATGAGGTCTACTGTGTTATGGTGGTATATATGAGGTCTACTGTGTTATGGTGGTATATATGAGGTCTACTGTGTTATGGTGGTATATATGAGGTCTACTGTGTTATGGTGGTATATATGAGGTCTACCGTGTTATGGTGGTATATATGAGGTCTACTGTGGTATATATGAGGTCTACTGTGTTATGGTGGTATATATGAGGTCTACTGTGTTATGGTGGTATATATGAGGTCTACTGTGTTATGGTGGTATATATGAGGTCTACCGTGTTATGGTGGTATATATGAGGTCTACTGTGGTATATATGAGGTCTACTGTGGTATATATGAGGTCTACTGTGTTATGGTGGTATATATGAGGTCTACTGTGTTATGGTGGTATATATGAGGTCTACTGTGTTATGGTGGTATATATGAGGTCTACCGTGGTATATATGAGGTCTACTGTGGTATATATGAGGTCTACTCTGTTATGGTGGTATATATGAGGTCTACTGTGTAATGAGGTCTACTGTGTTATGGTGGTATATATGAGGTCTACTGTGTTATGGTGGTATATATGAGGTCTACTGTGTTATGGTGGTATATATGAGGTCTACTGTGTTATGGTGGTATATATGAGGTCTACTGTGGTATATATGAGGTCTACTGTGTTATGGTGGTATATATGAGGTCTACTGTGTAATGAGGTCTACTGTGTAATGAGGTCTACTGTGTTATGGTGGTATATATGAGGTCTACTGTGTTATGGTGGTATATATGAGGTCTACTGTGTAATGAGGTCTACTGTGTTATGGTGTTATATATGAGGTCTACTGTGGTATGGTGGTATATATGAGGTCTACTGTGTAATGAGGTCTACTGTGTTATGGTGGTATATATGAGGTCTACTGTGAAATGAGGTCTACTGTGTTATGGTGGTATATATGAGGTCTACCGTGTTTTGGTGGTATATATGAGGTCTACTGTGTTATGGTGGTATATATGAGGTGTACCGTGTTATGGTGGTATATATGAGGTCTACTGTGGTATGGTGGTATATATGAGGTCTACTGTGGTATGGTGGTATATATGAGGTCTATTGTGGTATATATGAGGTCTACTGTGTTATGGTGGTATATATGAGGTCTACTGTGGTATATATGAGGTCTACTGTGTTATGGTGGTATATATGAGGTCTACTGTGTTATGGTGGTATATATGAGGTCTACCGTGTTATGGTGGTATATATATGAGGTCTACTATGTTATGGTGGTATATATGAGGTCTATTGTGGTATGGTGGTATATATGAGGTCTATTGTGGTATATATGAGGTCTACTGTGTTATGGTGGTATATATGTGGTCTACCATGGCATATATGAGGTATATTGTGGTATATATGAGGTCTACTGTGTTATGGTGGTATATATGAGGTCTACTGTGGTATATATGAGGTCTACTGTGTTATGGTGGTATATATGAGGTCTACCGTGGTATATATGAGGTCTACCGTGGTATATATGAGGTATACTGTGTTATGGTGGTATATATGAGGTCTACTGTGTTATGGTGGTATATATGAGGTCTACCGTGGTATATATGAGGTCTACTGTGTTATGGTGGTATATATGAGGTCTACTGTGTTATGGTGGTATATATGAGGTCTACTGTGTAATGAGGTCTACTGTGTTATGGTGTTATATATGAGGTCTACTGTGGTATATATGAGGTCTACTGTGTTATGGTGGTATATATGAGGTCTACTGTGTTATGGTGGTATATATGAGGTCTACTGTGTTATGGTGGTATATATGAGGTCTACTGTGTTATATATGAGGTCTACTGTGGTATATATGAGGTCTACCGTGTTATGGTGGTATATATGAGGTCTACCGTGGTATATATGAGGTCTACTGTGGTATATATGAGGTCTACCGTGTTATGGTGGTATATATGAGGTCTACTGTGTTATGGTGGTATATATGAGGTCTACTGTGTAATGAGGTCTACTGTGTTATGGTGGTATATATGAGGTCTACTGTGGTATATAGAAGGTCTACTGTGTTATGGTGATATATATGAGGTCTACTGTGTTATGGTGATATATATGAGGTCTACTGTGTTATGGTGGTATATATGAGGTCTACTGTGGTATGGTGGTATATATGAGGTCTACTGTGTTATGGTGGTATATATGAGGTCTACTGTGTTATGGTGGTATATATGAGGTCTACTCTGTTATGGTGGTATATATGAGGTCTACTGTGTTATGGTGGTATATATGAGGTCTACTGTGGTATATATGAGGTCTACTGTGGTATATATGAGGTCTACTGTGGTATATATGAGGTCTACTGTGGTATATATGAGGTCTACTGTGTTATGGTGGTATATATGAGGTCTACCGTGGTATATATGAGGTCTACTGTGTTATGGTGGTATATATGAGGTCTACTGTGGTATATATGAGGTCTACTGTGGTATATATGAGGTCTACTGTGGTATATATGAGGTCTACTGTGGTATATATGAGGTCTACTGTGGTATATATGAGGTCTACTGTGTTATGGTGGTATATATGAGGTCTACTGTGTTATGGTGGTATATATGAGGTCTACTGTGTTATGGTGGTATATATGAGGTCTACTGTGTTATGGTGGTATATATGAGGTCTACTGTGTTATGGTGGTATATATGAGGTCTACCGTGGTATATATGAGGTCTACTGTGTTATGGTGGTATATATGAGGTCTACTGTGGTATATATGAGGTCTACTGTGGTATATATGAGGTCTACTGTGGTATATATGAGGTCTACTGTGATATATATGAGGTCTACTGTGGTATATATGAGGTCTACTGTGTTATGGTGGTATATATGAGGTCTACCGTGGTATATATGAGGTCTACTGTGTTATGGTGGTATATATGAGGTCTGCTGTGGTATATATGAGGTCTACCATGGTATATATGAGGTCTACTGTGTTATGGTGGTATATATGAGGTCTACCGTGTTATGGTGGTATATATGAGGTCTACTGTGTAATGGTGGTATATATGAGGCCTACTGTGGTATATATGAGGCCTACTGTGGTATATATGAGGCCTACTGTGGTATATATGAGGTCTACTGTGGTATATATGAGGTCTACTGTGGTATATATGAGGTCTACTGTGGTATATATGAGGTCTACTGTGGTATATATGAGGTCTACTGTGGTATATATGAGGTCTACTGTGTTATGGTGGTATATATGAGGTCTACTGTGTTATGGTGGTATATATGAGGTCTACTGTGGTATATATGAGGTCTACTGTGTAATGAGGTCTACTGTGTTATGATGGTATATATGAGGTCTACTGTGTTATGGTGGTATATATGAGGTCTACTGTGTTATGGTGGTATATATGAGGTCTACTGTGGTATATATGAGGTCTACTGTGGTATATATGAGGTCTACTGTGTTATGGTGGTATATATGAGGTCTACTGTGTTATGGTGGTATGTATGAGGTCTACTGTGAAAAAAACTGAAAGGGTCTGAAACGTTTGAGGAGCATTTGTGTTGTAGACAGTTGAGTGTTTTTTGTTGATTTTGTTTTCTCAAGAGGATCTTGTGCTTTTCTAAAAACCTTTGGCTGTCCCGGCTCTTTTCAACATCAGATGATGCTGAGCTTGTACTTATTCCAGGCTGAAAGCTTTCATCCAATGGGTCTACAGGCTCTGTACTACTAAAGCTGGGGTCAAGGTCATCTTTCATCTAATGGGTCCACAGGCTCTGCACTCTAAAGCTGGGGTCAAGGTCCTCTTTCAGAACACAGCTACAGTAATGTAGTGATATCTACCACAACCCTTTACAGAACACAGCTACAGTAATGTAGTGATATCTACCACAACCCTTTACAGAACACAGTAATGTAGTGATATCTACCACAACCCTTTACAGAACACAGTAATGTAGTGATATCTACCACAACCCTTTACAGAACACAGCTACAGTAATGTAGTGATATCTACCACAACCCTTTACAGAACACAGCTACAGTAACCTGTTGATGGCGTCAATTGGTAACTTGTTTTAGGGAAGAAAAAAAAAATCGTTACCTTTTTCAGACAGTTTCTGTTCCGATGTAAAATTATATATTTTTTCCCTGACAACAATAAATGGTGATTGATTGATTGATTGTGCTGCGTGGTGTTTTATGGTACGGTTAGCCAGATGTTTGATTTCTACAAAATGTCTTGGTAAATCACAGTATTTAACTTCGCTGGGATATGTGGGACGCTAACGTCCCACTTGGCCAAAAGCCAGTAAAAATGCAGAGCGACAAATTCAAATAAATTACTATAAAAATGTAACTTTCATGAAATCACACAAAATGAAATACACCAAATTAAAGCGATACATGTTGTGAATCCAGCCAACTTGTCTGATTTCAAAAAGGATTTACGGCGAAAGCACACCAAACAATTATGTTAGGTCAGTACATAGCCACAGAAAAACAGTCATTTTTACAGACAGATAGTAGTAACAAAAAGCAGAAATAGAGATAAAGTTAATCACTAACCTTTGATGATCTTCATCAGATGACACTCATAGGACATCTTGTTACACAATA
The DNA here is from genome assembly GCF_029448725.1 of Salvelinus fontinalis. Classification (NCBI taxonomy): domain Eukaryota; kingdom Metazoa; phylum Chordata; class Actinopteri; order Salmoniformes; family Salmonidae; genus Salvelinus; species Salvelinus fontinalis. The sequence continues at coordinate 41,977,197 of NC_074684.1, read as the reverse complement.
CATGTATGTTTTGTTCGGTAAAGTTCATATTTATATCCAAAAATCGGAGTTTCACTTGACAAAAAGCCAGAGAAAATGCAGAGTGCCAAATTCATATTAATTACTATAAAAATCAAACTTTCGTGTAATCACACATGAAAGATACCAAATTAAAGCTACACTGGTTGTGAATCCAGCCAACGTGTCAGAATTCAAATAGGCTTTTCGAAAGCAAATTATACTATTATCTGAGTTAGCACCATTGTAAACAAAGAGAGAGAAGCATATTTCAACCCTGCAGGCGCGAAGCAAAACGCAGAAATAAAATGTAATTCATGTCTTACCTTTTGACGAGCTTCTGTTGTTGGCACTCCGATATGTCCCATAAACATCACAAATGGTCCTTTTGTTCGATTAATTCCGTTGATATATATCCAAAATGTCCATTTATTTGGCGCGTTTGATCCAGAAAAACACTGGTTCCAAATTGTGAAACGTGACTACAAAATATCTCAAAGGTTACCTGTAAACTTTGCCCAAAAATGTCAAACTACTTTTGTAATACAACTTTAGGTATTTTTCTACGTAAATAATCGATAAAATTGAAGACGGGATGATCTGTGTTCAATACAGGATTAAAACCAACTATAGCTAGCTTTCTGGTCTCGCGCGTCTAACAAACAGGACACTTCGAGTGACCCTCATTCAAGATGGCCGTACTTCTTCATTACACTAAGGATTAACCTCAACTAATTTCTAAAGACTGTTGACATCCAGTGGAAGCAGTAGGAACTGCTTAGAAATCCCTTAGAAATCTGGTTTCCCAATGAAAGCTCATTGAAAAGAGTGACCTCAATTTTTTTTTTTATCTGAATGGTTTGTCCTCGGGGTTTCGCTTGCTAAATGAGTTCTGTATACCCACAGACATGATTCAAACAGTTTTAGAAACTTCAGAGTGTTTTCTATCCAAATCTACTAGCATATCTTAGCTTCTGGGGATGAGTAGCTGGCAGTTGAATTTGGGTATGCTTTTCATCCAAACGTGAAAATGCTGCCCCCTATCCTAGAGAAGTTAACAAACTTTAAAGTTATTTTTTATGATAGATTGGTCTGCACACAGGCAACCTGATTTTATTTGACAGTTCTGGTTGCCTAGTGATGGACGTTAGTCCCACTTCAGAAGCTGCATTCCTTTACATACAAGGAAAATGTCCTTTCATATCTCCAGAGAAGGTTTCGTGTCGGCATTTAAAAAAACAAACATGCCTTAGCTGATGTGCTTTCAAGGCGCCACATTCCATTATGTCTGAGATAATGGTAATCGATACAGGCTACCGGTAGCCTACTGTCTTTCCATATTTAGCCTATGAGACAAAAATACTTCCACCCACTCAGCATCAAAGAGTTACCAAGACTGGCCCGATGATATCTCTGTATCACAGGGAATATGCTAGGCTATTCTACTCACAACCAACCGACAACTGAACACTCACACACCAGACCGACGACTGAACACACTCACACACCAGACCGACGACTGAACACACACACACACCAGACCGACTACTGAAGACATCATTAGTCAAGAGAAAGAGCAGGCAGGGCAGCGTGAGAGGAAGGCAGAACCATATCTGATGTCTTGTTAATCCGCACCTTGTCTCGCCTCGCTAAGTAGCTTAAAGTTTCCCTCTCGCTCTCTGGTTTTATTTAAATTACACAAATTCCCACAGGCTTTTTGTATTTGTATTCCTTATGGATCCCCATTTAGTTCCTGCAACGGCAGCAGCTACTCTTCCTGGGGTTTATTATGGATGCCCATTAGTTCCTGCAACGGCAGCAGCTACTCTTCCTGGGGTTTATTATGGATACCCATTAGTTCCTGCCAAGGCAGCAGCTACTCTTCCTGGGGTTTATTATGGATGCCCATTAGTTCCTGCCGAGGCAGCAACTACTCTTCCTGGGGTTTATTATGGATCCCCATTAGTTCCTGCCAAGGCAGCAGCTACTCTTCCTGGGGTTTATTATGGATCCCCATTAGTTCCTGCCAATGCAGCAGCTACTCTTCCTGGGGTTTATTACGGATCCCCATTAGTTCCTGTCAAGGCAGCAGCTACTCTTCCTGGGGTTTATTATGGATCCCCATTAGTTCCTGTCAAGGCAGCAGCTACTCTTCCTGGGGTTTATTATGGATCCCCATTAGTTCCTGTTGCCAAGGCAGCAGCTACTCTTCCTGTGTTTTATTATGGATCCCCATTAGTTCCTGCCAAGGCAGCAGCTACTCTTCCTGGGGTTTATTATGGATCCCCATTAGTTCCTGCCAAGGCAGCAGCTGCTCTTCCTGGGGTTTATTATGGATCCCCATTAGTTCCTGCCAAGGCAGCAGCTACTCTTCCTGGGGTTTATTATGGATCCCCATTAGTTCCTGCCAAGGCAGCAGCTACTCTTCCTGGGGTTTATTATGGATCCCTATTTAGTTCCTGCCAAGGCAGCAGCTACTCTTCCTGGGGTTTATTATGGATCCCCATTAGTTCCTGTCAAGGCAGCAGCTACTCTTCCTGGGGTCCAAACACATTAAGACAGTTACATTGGGAATTGTCCGTAGAGCTCTGAGACAGGATTGTGTCGAGGCACAGATCTGGGGGAAGTACCTTTTCCCACATTGTTAAATTACAGCCTTCGTCTAAAATTGATTATTTTTCCTCACAATGCCCCATAAATACAAAGTGAAAACAGGTTTAGACATTTTTGCAAATTTATTTAAAAAAATACAGACCTTATTTACATTTGTATAGACCCTTTTATTTATATAAGTATTCAGACCCTTTGCTATGAGACTTGAAATTGAGCTCATGTGCATCCTGTTTCCATTGATCATCCTTGAGATGTTTCGACAACTTGATTGGAGTCCACCTGTGGTAAATTCAATTGATTGGACATGATTTGGAAAGGCACACACCTGTCTATATAAGGTCCCACAGTTGACAGTGCATGTCAGAGCCAAAAAACAAACCATGAGGTCGAAGGAATTGTGTCGAGGCACAGATCTGGGGGAAGTTACCAAAAAAATGTCTGCAGTGTTGAAGGTCCCCAAAAACACATTCTTAATTGGCAGCTTCATTAAATAGTACCCGTAAAACGCCAGTCTCAACGTCAACAGTGAAGAGGCGACTCCGGGATGTTGGCCTTCTAGGCAGAGTTCCAAAGAAAAAGCCATATCTCAGACTGGCTAATAAAAATAAAAGATTAAGATGGGCAAAAGAACACAGACACTGGACAGAGGAACTCTGCCTAGAAGGCCAGCGTAGGTTAGGCTGTTACTCCTCGCAGTTCCAGACAGGGTAGGTCACAGGGAAGATTGATTGGCTGCTCTGGGTGGGTGGGTGGCTGCTCTGGGTGGGTGGGTGGCTGCTCTGAGTGGGTGGGTGGGTGGCTGCTTTGGGTGGGTCGTTGGGTGGCTGCTCTGTGGGGGTGGGTGGGTGGCTGCTCTGTGGGGGTGGGTGGGTGGCTGCTCTGTGGGGGTGGGTGGGTGGCTGCTCTGTGGGGGTGGGTGGGTGGCTGCTCTGTGGGGGTGGGTGGGTGGGTGGCTGCTCTGTGTGTGGGGGTGGGTGGGTGGCTGCTCTGTGTGTGGGGGTGGGTGGCTGCTCTGGGTGGGTGGGTGACTGCTTTGGGTGGGTGGGTGGCTGCTCTGGGTGGGTGGGTGGCTGCTCTGGGTGGGTGGGTGGCTGCTCTGGGTGGGTGAGTGGCTGCTCTGGGTGGGTGGGTGGCTGCTCTGGGTGGGTGGGTGGGTGGGTGGGTGGGTGGCTGCTTTGGGTGGCTGCTCTGGGTGGGTGGGTGGCTGCTCTGTGTGGGTGGCTGCTCTTTGTGTTGTCGTGATGTTAATGCCATAATCAAATAATGATCTATGTTAAATTATTACCCGATTTTTAAATTAATAATGTAACAATTAACTCAGTAGGAATTTGGGGCACCACGGGAAGAGTTGTTTATTAACGAGCTGCCGTCTCCTGAATTAAACTCTAAAGCTATATAGAGATCTCTTACATCAATAAATCACTTATCATTACTTCATCAGTCTCATTCGGGAGGGAGAGAGCGAACCCTGCAGTGCTGATTCACTGTAACCTGATCCTCTGGCTCCTCACAGGAGAGTCATGACAGTGGTTGTCATCATGGAGCACTCTACTAGCCAGTCAGCTGATCAATACTTCTCTCTGATAGTCAACCAGTCAGCTGATCAATACTTCCCTCTGATAGTCAACCAGCCAGCTGATCAATACTTCCCTCTGATAGTCAACCAGTCAGCTGATCAATACTTCCCTCTGATAGTCAACCAGTCAGCTGATCAATACTTCCCTCTGATAGTCAACCAGTCAGCTGATCAATACTTCCCTCTGATAGTCAACCAGTCAGCTGATCAATACTTCCCTCATAGTCAACCAGCCAGCTGATCAATACTTCCCTCTGATAGTCAACCAGTCAGCTGATCAATACTTCCCTCATAGTCAACCAGCCAGCTGATCAATACTTCCCTCTGATAGTCAACCAGTCAGCTGATCAATACTTCCCTCATAGTCAACCAGCCAGCTGATCAATACTTCCCTCTGATAGTCAACCAGTCAGCTGATCAATACTTCCCTCTGATAGTCAACCAGTCAGCTGATCAATACTTCCCTCTGATACTCAACCAGTCAGCTGATCAATACTTCCCTCTGATAGTCAACCAGTCAGCTGATCAATACTTCCCTCTGATACTCAACCAGTCAGCTGATCAATACTTCCCTCTGATAGTCAACCAGCCAGCTGATCAATACTTCCCTCTGATAGTCAACCAGTCAGCTGATCAATACTTCCCTCTGATTGTCAACCAGTCAGCTGATCAATACTTCCCTCTGATTGTCAACCAGTCAGCTGATCAATACTTCCCTCTGATAGTCAACCAGTCAGCTGATCAATACTTCCCTCTGATAGTCAACCAGTCAGCTGATCAATACTTCCCTCTGATAGTCAACCAGTCAGCTGATCAATACTTCCCTCTGTGTGATTGACCTCTGTGTTTCTGTCTCTCCTCAGTCTCTGACTCTCAGACCAAAGCAGAGGAGAGGAGATGGTCCAGTCAGACCCAGTCCTCCACTCCAACCGTAACACTTTCACCTACTCCTAGCAACAATGCTGCTAACAAACCAGGTGACCTTTCACTCTCTCCTTTTCAATCCTCCTTTTATCACCTATGGCCTTCTTTCCTTGTCTGTCTGTCTGTCTGTGTCTGTCTGTGTGTCTGTCTGTCTGTCTGTGTGTCTGTCTGTCTGTCTGTCTGTCTGTCTGTCTCTGTGTCTGTCTGTCTGTCTGTCTCTGTGTCTGTCTGTCTGTCTGTCTCTGTGTCTGTCTGTCTGTCTCTGTGTCTGTCTGTCTGTCTCTGTGTCTGTCTGTCTGTCTGTCTCTGTGTCTGTATCTGTCTGTCTGTCTGTCTGTTTGTGTGTGTGTGTGTTTCTATCTGTCTGTCTCTGTGTCTGTATCTGTCTGTCTGTCTGTTTGTGTGTGTGTGTGTTTCTATCTGTCTGTCTGTTTGTGTGTGTGTGTGTGTTTCTGTCTGTCTGTCTGTCTGTCTGTCTGTCTGTGTGTGTGTGTTTCTATCTGTCTGTCTGCGCGTGTGTGTGTGTGTGTGCGTTTGGAAACTTAGATCTGGAGTGTGTGTTAGTTGCGTTCTCTAAACGTTGTGTTTACGTTACAGAGCCGTTGGTCCTCAAGATCGACGAGCGACAGAGACTGGCCCGGGAGCGTCGAGAGGAGAGGGAGAAACAGAATGGTGTGTGGGGGTGGGGGGGGTGGGAGGGGGGGTGGGGCCCGGGAGCGTCGAGAGGAGAGGGAGAAACAGACCGGTGTGTATACTGCAAACTGGGGGGGGGGGACTATAAACACAGCAATAGGTCTGGCTGTCTGAATGGTCAGCTGTGGGTCATGTGACTAGGCTTTAGTCCTGAAAAACACAAAGACAATCCCTCTCTGCTCGGCACACACGCACGCCCAAAACAGCCCGCTCACAGTCGTCGCCCCCCCACACACAACCCCATGAGACCCCCTTTAATGTCACCTGGGTACCATGGTAACAGGGGCAGTGAACCTTTTACCATGACGTACCACATTCCCCTTGTCATGTGGAGAGGAGAGGAGGAGAGGAGAGGAGGAGGAGAGGAGGAGAGAGAGGCGGATGAGAGAGAGGAGGAGGAGGAGGAGAGAGGAGGAGGAGGAGAGAGGAGGAGGGAGAGAGTAGGAGGAAGAGAGAGGAGGAGAGAGGAGGAGGAGGAGGAGAGAGGAGGAGGAGGAGGAGGAGAGAGGAGGAGGAGGAGAGAGGAGGAGAGAGAGATGAAGAGGAGGAGGGAGAGATGAAGAGGAGGAGGGAGAGGAGGAGGAGAGGGAGAGGAGGAGGAGAGGGAGAGAGGAGGAGGAGGACGAAGAGAAGGAGAGGGAGGAGGAGAGAGAGGAGGAGGAGGACGGAGAGGAGGAGAGAGAGGAGGAGAGGGAGAGAGGAGGAGAGGGAGAGAGGAGGAGGCGGAGAGGAGGAGAGGGAGAGAGGAGGAGAGGGAGAGAGGAGGGGGTGAGGGCGAGAGGAGGAGGAGATGGAGAGAGAGGAGGAGGAGATGGAGAGAGAGGAGGAGGAGATGGAGAGAGAGGAGGAGGAGATGGAGAGAGAGGAGGAGGAGATGGAGAGAGAGAGGAGGAGGAGATGGAGAGAGAGAGGAGGAGGAGATGGAGAGAGAGAGGAGATGGAGAGAGAGGAGGAGGAGATGGAGAGAGAGGAGGAGGAGATGGAGAGAGAGGAGGAGGAGATGGAGAGAGAGGAGGAGGAGATGGAGAGAGAGGAGGAGGAGATGGGGAGAGAGAGGAGGAGGAGATGGAGAGAGAGAGGAGATGGAGAGAGAGAGGAGATGGAGAGAGAGAGGAGATGGAGAGAGAGAGGAGGAGATGGAGAGAGAGGAGGAGATGGAGAGAGAGAGGAGAGAGAGGAGGAGGAGAAGAGAGAGGAGGAGGAGAAGAGAGAGGAGGAGGAGAAGAGAGAGGAGGAGGAGAAGAGAGAGGAGGAGAGAGAGGAGGAGGAGAGAGAGGAGGAGGAGAGGGAGAGAGGAGGAGAGATGAGGAGAAGGAGAGATGAGGAGAAGGAGAGATGAGGAGAAGGAGAGATGAGGAGAGAGGAGGAGGAGGAGGAGGAGGAGGAGGAGGAGGAGGAGGAGAGGGAGAGAGACAGCGCAGACAGTGTGTTCAGATGAAATATAAAAACCGTAGGTTAATACCTGTCCTGAAGTCATCAGACTCTTGTCTACTACCTGACCCCCAACACCAAGCCTTACTGTGTCAGCTGCCAGGGAGGCTGTGTGGCAGGAGAGAGAGGAGGAGGAGGAGGAGAGGGAGGGGAGGGAGGGAGAGAGGAGGAGAGGAGAGGGAGGGGAGGGAGGGAGAGAGAGAGGAGGAGGAGGAGGATGAGAGGAGGAGGAGGAGGAGAGGGAGGGGAGGGAGGGAGAGAGAGGAGAGAGGTGGAGGAGAGGGAGAGACGGAGGAGAGGGAGAGACAGAAAAATATAAAACCGTAGGTTAATACCTGACCCCCAACACCTTACTGTGTCAGCTGCCAGGGAGGCTGCGTGGCAGGAGAGGGAGGAGGAGAGGGAGGAGGAGGAGGAGGAGGAGGAGAGAGGAGGAGGAGAGGGAGGGAGAGAGCGGAGGAGGAGGAGGAGGGGAGGGAGGGAGGGAGAGAGCGGAGGAGGAGGGAGAGAGCGGAGGAGGAGGAGGAGAGAGGAGGAGGAGGAGAGAGGAGGAGGAGGAGGAGAGAGGAGGAGGAGGAGGAGAGGAGGAGGAGAAGGAGGGAGAGAGCGGAGGAGGAGAGCGGAGGAGGAGAGCGGAGGAGGAGAGCGGAGGAGGAGGAGGAGGAGGAGAGAGGAGGAGGAGAGAGGAGGAGGAGAGGGAGGGAGAGAGCGGAGGAGGAGGAGGAGGGGAGGGAGAGAGCGGAGGAGGAGGAGGGGAGGGAGGGAGGGAGGGAGGGAGAGAGAGAGAGAGCGGAGGAGGAGGAGGAGGAGGAGGAGGAGGAGGAGGAGGAGGAGGAGGAGAGGGAGAGACAGAGAAATATAAAACCGTAGGTTAATACCTGACCCCCAACACCTTACTGTGTCAGCTGCCAGGGAGGCTGCGTGGCAGGAGAGGGAGGAGAGGTCCAGACACCACTATGACAAACACCTGGAGGAGAGGAGGAGGAAGATGGAGGAACAGAGGATGAAGGAGGACAGGAGACGATCCGCGGTGGAGGAGAAGAGAAAACACAACCTGGAGGAGGAGAAGGTGACACTACACACACTACACACTACACACTATACACACTATGCACACTATACACACTCTACACACTATACACACTATACACACTCTACACACTACACACACTGTACACACTAAACACACTATACACACTGTACACACTCTACACACTATACACACTGTACACACTCTACACACTATACACACTACGCACACTCTACACACTCTACTCTACACACTCTACACAATGTACACACTACACACACTATACACACTATACACACTACACTATACACACTATACACACTCTACACACTAAACACACTATACACACTCTACACACTGTACACACTCTACACACTGCACTCTACACACTATACACACTATACACACACTATACACTATACACACTATACACACACTATACACTATACACACACTGTACACACTCTACACACTATACACACACTATACACACACTGTACACACTGTACACACTATACAGACACTATACACACACACTATACACACACACACTATATACAAACACACACACACAGACACACACACACACACACTGTACACACTACACCTTGTACACACTATACACAGTGTACACACACACACTACACACACACTGTACACACTATACACACTGTACACACTATACACACACACACACTGTACACACTACACAATGTACACACTACACACTATACACACTGCACACACTACAAACTCTACACACTCACACACTATACACACTGAATACACTACACACACTGTACACACACACACACACTATACACACACTGTACACACACACTACACACACTACACACACTTTACACACTTAATACACTACACACACACTACACACACTTTACACACACTTAATACACTACACACACACTACACACACTTTACACACACTTAATACACTACACACACTCTACACACACTTTACACACTAATACACTACACACACTCTACACACACTTTACACACTTAATACACTACACACACTATACACACACTCTACACACACTTTACACACTTAATACACTACACACACTCTACACACACTCTACACACACTTTACACACTACACACACTATACACATACTACACACACCCTACACACACACTATAAACACTTAATACTATACACACGCTACACACACGCTACACTCTTCACTGTTGACGTTGAGACTGGTGTTTTGTGGGTACTATTTAATGAAGCTGCCAGTTGAGGACTTGTGAGGCGTCTGTTTCTCAAACTAGACACTCTAATGTACTTGTCCTCTTGCTCAGTTGTGCCACCGGGGCCTCCCACTCCTCTTTCTATTCTGGTTAGAGACAGTTTGAGTCTGTTCTGTGAAGGGAGTAGTACACGCGTTGTACGAAATCTTCAGTTTCTTGGAAATTTCTCGCATGGAATAGCCTTCATTTCTCAGAACAAGAATAGACTGACGAGTTTCAGAAGAAAGTTCTTTGTTTCTGGCCACTTTGAGCCTGTAATCGAATCCACAAATGCTGATGCTCCAGATACTCCGCTAGTCTAAAGAAGGACAGTTTTATTGCTTCTTTAATCAGAACATCAGTTTTCAGCTGTGCTAACATAATAGCAAAATGGTTTTCTAATGATCAATTATCCTTTTAAAATGATAAACTTGGATTAGCTAACACAACGTGCCATTGGAACACAGGAGTGAAGGTTGCTGATAATGGGCCTCTGTACGCCTATGTAGATATTCCATTAAAATCAAACGTTTCCAGCGACAATAGTCATTTACAACATTAACAATGTCTACACTGTATTTCTAATCAATTTGATGTTATTTTAATGGACCAAAAAGGGGCTTTTCTTTCAAAAACAAGACATTTCTAAATGACCCCAAACTTTTGAACGGTAATGTAGGTATGGGTAAAGTGACAAAAAAAAAAGGGGGGGGGGGGGGGGCTCTCGATGGTGCAGCTGTAAAACCTTTTGAGGATCTGAGGACCCATGCCAAATCTTTTCAGTCTCCTGAGGGGGAATATTCTTTGTCGTGCCCTCTTCACAACTGTCTTGGTGTGCTTGGACCATGTTAGTTTGTTGGTGATGTGGACACCAAGGAACTTGAAGCTCTCAACCTGTTCCACTACAGTCCCGTCGATGAGAATGGGGGTGTGCTTGGTCCTCCTTTTCCTGTAGTCCACAATCATCTCCTTTGTCTTGATCACGTTGAGGGAGAGGTTGTCCTGGCACCACCCGGCCAGGTCTCTGACATCCTCCCTATAGGCTGTCTCGTCGTTGAGGGAGAGGTTGTCCTGGCACCACCCGGCCAGGTCTCTGACCTCCTCTCTATAGGCTGTCTCATCGTTGTCAGGTCTCTGACCTCCCTATAGGCTGTCTCATCGTTGTCAGGTCTCTGACCTCCTCCCTATAGGCTGTCTCATCGTTGTCAGGTCTCTGACCTCCTCCCTATAGGCTGTCTCATCGTTGTCAGGCCTCTGACCTCCTCCCTATAAGCTGTCTCATCGTTGTCAGGTCTCTGACCTCCTCCCTATAGGCTGTCTCATCGTTGTCAGGTCTCTGACCTCCTCCCTATAGGCTATCTCATCGTTGTCAGGCCTCTGACATCCTCCCTATAGGCTGTCTCATCGTTGCCAGGTCTCTGACCTCCTCCCTATAGGCTGTCTCATCGTTGCCAGGTCTCTGACCTCCTCCCTATAGGCTGTCTCATCGTTGTCAGGTCTCTGACCTCCTCCCTATAGGCTGTCTCATCGTTGCCAGGTCTCTGACCTCCTCCCTATAGGCTGTCTCATCGTTGCCAGGTCTCTGACCTCCTCCCTATAGGCTGTCTCATCGTTGTCAGGTCTCTGACCTCCTCCCTATAGGCTGTCTCATCGTTGTCTCTGACCTCCTCCCTATAGGCTGTCTCATCGTTGTCAGGTCTCTGACCTCCTCCCTATAGGCTGTCTCATCGTTGTCAGGTCTCTCCTCCCTATAGGCTGTCTCATCGTTGTCAGGTCTCTGACCTCCTCCCCTATAGGCTGTCTCATCGTTGTCAGGTCTCTGACCTCCTCCCTATAGGCTGTCGGCGATCAGGCTTACCACTGTTGTTTCGTCAACAAAACGTAATGATGGTGTTGGAGTACACTGTACACACGGACGAACACACACTGTGTACACGTATACAAAAATACACACACTGTACACACCTGCTTGAGGTGGAAAAAAATGCTATGACGGTGTAGAATCCTGGTGGGAGTGGCCAGAGGCTAATAGTCTACAGTAAACCCACGCCCACCTTCATCTGTTGGAGTTTCACTGTTCACCTGTGTTGTGGCATCTTCTACCTATATCTGGCTGTTTTATGTTGGTCAACACACACACACACACACACACACACACACACACACACACACACACACACACACACACACACACACACACACACACACACACACACACACACACACACACACACACACACACACACACACACACACCCATCCATCCATCGCTGAAATACCTGAATGTAGATTGTGTCCCTCTTTGTGAATGAGTTCTCATTACTACAATCTGAACGTGGCCCACAGACTTCCTGTTGACGTTGTTGACATGGTTAACTGTTGTTGTTGTTGTGTAGGCCCGTCATGAGGCGGTGATGCGTCGGACGGTGGAGAGAAGTCAGAGAGTCAAACACACACCCAACCGCTGGTCCTGGGGAGAAGCCCTGCCTGGAAACGCACCCACCACGCCGGGGGGTAAACACCCACCACACACACACACCCACACACACACACCCACACACACACACACACCACACACACCCACACCCACACACACACCCACACCCACACCCACCACACACACCCACACACACACACCCACCACACACACCCACCACACACACCACACACACCCACCACGCCCGGGGGTACACACCCACCACACACACCCACCACACACACACCCACCACACGCCGGGGGGGTAAACACCCATCACCCACCAGATGTGGAATACATACTGTATCTACATTCATTCCATTGTTCACTTTCAAACTCCTTTAAGTCTCAGAACCAGGACTCTGCTTTGGTTTCAGTCTTTATCTTTCTGTTCCTGGAGAGTGGGCCTCTCTCTGTGTGTGTCTGTGTGTGTCTGTGTGTGTGTGTGTGTGTGTGTGTGTGTGTGTGTGTGTGTGTCTGTGTGTCTGTGTGTCTGTGTCTCTGTGTCTCTGTGTCTCTGTGTCTCTGTGTGTCTGTCTCTGTCTCTGTGTGTCTGTCTCTGTCTCTGTGTGTCTGTCTCTGTCTCTGTGTGTCTGTCTCTGTCTCTGTGTGTCTGTCTCTGTCTCTGTGTGTCTGTCTCTGTCTCTGTGTGTCTGTCTCTGTCTCTGTGTGTCTGTCTCTGTCTCTGTGTGTCTGTCTCTCTGTGTGTCTCTCTCTCTGTGTGTCTGTTTTTATTAAGTTGATTCTATGTTGAATGTTCAGCCTTTTTGTTGGCTGGTGTTTACGCTGACTCATACCCTGCTCTCTCCCTCCCCACACTGTACACACACACACTCTATCGCTCGCTGCCCTCACCCCCACTTCCCCCTCTCACTGCCTCTCCCTTCTCTCAATCCCCCTCCACCTCTCTCTCTCTCTCTCTCTCTCTCTGGTTGTTTTGTCCTGTTACAGGTTTTGTCGAGTCGTCGTTCCTCTATCCCCTCGACCTAGCAGGGCTGGAGCACCATCTCCAAGGTGCATTCAGTGTCTACCGCAGATACGGCCTGAGCCACCAATGTGAATATTTCACTCTTAGCTAGCGCTAGCCTGCTGCCTAGCATTAGCCAGCTAGCATTAGCTTGGTAGCTGAGTTGAACTGAATGTGAATGTTCCGCTCGATTAGCGTAAGCAAAATGAATAATAAATTAGCATTAGCACGCTTATTAGCATTAGCGGTGTGTTTAGCAAGTATGTATCACTATTTGTTAGCGGTAGAGAACATTAGCTAGTTCCCTCATCATTAGCATTAGCGCTAAACAGCAATGTTGTAGTAATCACTTAACCTGACCTTGAGTCCGAATGGATTCCCAAGTCCGCTGTTGGAGTAAGTCCCCTGTTGGAGTAAGTCCCCTGTTGGAGTAAGTCCCCTGTTGGAGTAAGTCCCCTGTTGGAGGAAGTCCCCCTGTTGGAGGAAGTCCCCCTGATGGAGGAAGTCCCCCTGATGGAGGAAGTCCCCCTGATGGAGGAAGTCCCCCTGATGGAGGAAGTCCCCCTGATGGAGGAAGTCCCCCTGATGGAGGAAGTCCCCCTGATGGAGGAAGTCCCCCTGATGGAGGAAGTCCCCCTGATGGAGGAAGTCCCCCTGATGGAGGAAGTCCCCCTGATGGAGGAAGTCCCCCTGATGGAGGAAGTCCCCCTGATGGAGGAAGTCCCCCTGATGGAGGAAGCCCCCTGTTGGAGGAAGTCCCCTGTTGAAGTCCGCCCCCCTGATGGAGGAAGTCCCCCTGATGGAGGAAGTCCCCCTGATGGAGGAAGTCCCCCTGATGGAGGAAGTCCCCCTGATGGAGGAAGTCCCCCTGATGGAGGAAGTCCCCCTGATGGAGGAAGTCCCCCTGATGGAGGAAGTCCCCCTGATGGAGGAAGTCCCCCTGATGGAGGAAGTCCCCCTGATGGAGGAAGTCCCCCTGATGGAGGAAGTCCCCCTGATGGAGGAAGTCCCCCTGATGGAGGAAGTCCCCCTGATGGAGGAAGTCCCCCTGATGGAGGAAGTCCCCCTGATGGAGGAAGTCCCCCTGATGGAGGAAGTCCCCCTGATGGAGGAAGCCCCCCTGATGGAGGAAGCCCCCTGTTGGAGGAAGTCCCCTGTTGAAGTCCGCCCCCCTGATAGAGGAAGTCCCCCTGATGGAGGAAGTCCCCCTGATGGAGGAAGTCCCCCTGATGGAGGAAGTCCCCCTGATGGAGGAAGTCCCCCTGATGGAAGAAGTCCCCCTGATGGAGGAAGTCCCCCTGATGGAGGAAGTCCCCCTGATGGAAGAAGTCCCCCTGATGGAAGAAGTCCCCCTGATGGAAGAAGTCCCCCTGATGGAGGAAGTCCCCCTGATGGAAGAAGTCCCCCTGATGGAGGAAGTCCCCCTGATGGAGGAAGTCCCCCTGATGGAGGAAGTCCCCCTGATGGAGGAAGTCCCCCTGATGGAGGAAGTCCCCCTGATGGAGGAAGTCCCCCTGTTGGAGGAAGTCCCCCTGTTGGAGGAAGTCCCCCTGTTGGAGGAAGTCCCCCTGATGGAGGAAGTCCCCCTGATGGAGGAAGTCCCCCTGATGGAGGAAGTCCCCCTGATGGAGGAAGTCCCCCTGATGGAGGAAGTCCCCCTGATGGAGGAAGTCCCCCGTGATGGAGGAAGTCCCCTGTTGGAGGAAGTCCCCTGATGGAGGAAGTCCCCTGATGGAGGAAGTCCCCTGTTGGAGGAAGTCCCCTGATGGAGGAAGTCCCCTGATGGAGGAAGTCCCCTGATGGAGGAAGTCCCCTGATGGAGGAAGTCCCCTGATGGAGGAAGTCCCCTGATGGAGGAAGTCCCCTGATGGAGGAAGTCCCCTGATGGAGGAAGTCCCCCTGATGGAGGAAGCCCCCCGTGATGGAGGAAGTCCCCCTGATGGAGGAAGCCCCCCGTGATGGAGGAAGCCCCCCCTGATGGAGGAAGTCCCCTGATGGAGGAAGTCCCCTGATGGAGGAAGTCCCCTGATGGAGGAAGTCCCCTGATGGAGGAAGTCCCCTGATGGAGGAAGTCCCCTGATGGAGGAAGTCCCCCTGATGGAGGAAGTCCCCCTGATGGAGGAAGTCCCCCTGATGGAGGAAGTCCCCCTGATGGAGGAAGTCCCCCTGATGGAGTCTGTGTGTGGCACGTCCTTCCCACTGCTAGAGAACAGAAACCTCGCTGCTCTGTGCTGCTAATATTCTGCTTGTCATAGTGGCCTGTCCAGTCCAAGTCACGAGAAGGCTGGTCCAAGTCCGGGTCACCAATGATTGGACTTCACCAATGAAGTCCACGTTGATTCACAAGTCATTACAACACTGCTAAACAATGTCGGATATCTGACTAATGCTAGCTACCATCACTAGGTATGAGTGCCCTTTCCTCTGAGCTAGCTCCCAGATGCTAGCAGCGTAATGCTGTCAGTTCCAGCATGCTAACAGACCTGGTTTTGTCATAGAATAGAGCAGTAGCACCTCTAGAGAGCGTGTTGGCTGGAGAGAGCTCTCTAGCTCTCCCTTTGTTTTCTCGTTTTCACTTTCTCCCCCTCTCTCACTCAGCTCTCCCCCCTCTATCAGCTCTCTCTCAGCTCTCCCCCCTCTCTCTAACAGCTCTCTCAGCTCTCCCCCCTCTCTCTCTCAGCTCTCCCCCCTCTCTCTCTCAGCTCTCCCCCCTCTCTCTCTCAGCTCTCCCCCCTCTCTCTCTCAGCTCTCCCCCCTCTCTCACTCAGCTCTCCCCCCTCTCTCTATCAGCTCTCCCCGCTCTCTCTCTCAGCTCTCTCTATCAGCTCTCCCCCCTCTCTCTATCAGCTCTCCCCCTCTCTCTCCCCTCTCTCACTCAGCTCTCCCCCTCTCTCTCTCAGCTCTCCCCCCTCTCTCTCAGCTCTCCCCCTCTCTCTCTCAGTTCTCCCCCCTCTATCAGCTCTCCCCCCTCTCTCTCAGCTCTCCCCCCTCTCCCTATCAGCTCTCTCTCTCAGCTCTCCCCCTCTCTCTCTCAGCTCTCCCCCTCTCTCTCTCAGTTCTCCCCCTCTCTCTCTCAGCTCTCCCCCCTCTCTCTCTCAGCTCTCCCCCCTCTATCAGCTCTCCCCTCTCTCTATCAGCTCTCTCTCTGAGCTCTCCCCCCTCTCTCTCTCTCTCTGAGCTCTCCCCCCTCTCTATCTCAGCTCTCCCCCCTCTCTCTCTCTCAGCTCTCCCCCTCTCTCTCTCTCAGCTCTCTCTCAGCTCTCCCCCTCTCTCTCTCTCTCAGCTCTCCCCCTCTCTCTCTCTCTCTCTCAGCTCTCCCCCCTCTCTCTCTCAGCTCTCTCTCAGCTCTCCCCCCCCTCTCTCTCTCAGCTCCCCCCCTCTCTATCAGCTCTCTCTATCAGCTCTTCCCCTCTCTCTCAGCTCCCCCCCTCTCTCTATCAGCTCTCTCTATCAGCTCTTCCCCTCTCTCTCTCAGCTCTCCCCCCCTCTCTATCAGCTCTCTCTATCAGCTCTCCCCCCTCTCTCTCGTGTCAGTCTGTTATCTGATTTTTGTTCTGTCTGTGTATCTGTAGATGCTGACAGGCGGTCTGTGTCGACCATGAACCTTTCCAAACATGTAGCTGATCCAGTTATAACCAAGAGACTGTCCTACTCCTCTGCCACACTCTTACATTCTCCAGACAGAGGTAAACACACACACACACACACACACACACAGTGTATATACACTAAACAAAAATATAAACGCAACATGTAAAGTTTTGCTCCCAAGTTTCATGATCTGAAAAAAAAATATCCCAGAAATTGTACATATGCACAAAAAATGTGTTTACATCCCTGTTAGTGAGCATTTCTCCATGGCCAAGATAATCCATCCACCTGACAAGTGTGACATATCAAGAAGCTGATTAAACAGCATGGCCATTACACAGGTGCACCTTGTGCTGGGGACAATAAACGGTCACTTTAAAAGGTCACTGCAGTTTTGTCACACAACACAATGTCACAGATGTCTCTAGTTTTGAGGGAGCGTGCAATTGGCATGGTGACTGCAGGAATGTCCACTAGAGTTGTTGCCAGAGAATTGAATGTTAATTTCTCTACCATAAGCGACCTACAACGTCATTTTTAGGGAATTTGGAAGCTGGAGGGGGGCGGGGGGGCTGTGGAGTATTTCCCATAGCTGAACCCCTGCCCAGTCATGTGAAATCCACAGATAAAGACCTAATTAATTGAATTAACTGATATATTAACTTATATGAATTGTAACTCAGTATAATATTTGTAGTGGTTGTATGTTGCGTTTATATTTTTGGTGCACGCACACAGATCATATTGTACAGGAAAGGGTATTAATATGCTATTGCTGTTATCTCTCTACAGTGTCTGTTTGATCTCTAAGTTCTCATTGTTTGGTTTGTAGAGTAAAGTTTACATTGGCTAATCCTCGTGGTAAAAATTGTTGTGTAAATGTGCCGTAATCTGACTCAACGCAGCATGTGCATCAGTGTGGTGTTGACGTGTAGGCTTCCTGTCGTGTTGTGGCATGATATTTGGTACTCTAATTTCAGCTGTGTGGTGTAGTTTTTACGGTATATGATGTGTGGTGTGTTTTAATGTATATATGATAGAAAGTGTGGTGATTTGTCATTGCTCCTCTCAGTGTTACAGAAAAGGACGTCCTCTTCGCCCTTACTTAACAAATCACAGTCCAAACTCCGCCTACCAGGGGGAAAGACCGCCCACTACAAACCCCAAGGTGGTTCGGGGGAAAATAGGGAATTTTTACTCTGTAATCACCCCCACTCACACCTATCAGATCACAGGCTGGAAACTGATCTCTTCAAATTACAATTGAACTTTATTGTCCCTCTGAGGATGGACAATTTTTCAAGAATTAAAAACATCCGATGTTAAAATCACTTATCCCAACACTCTTCTATAACATTCTACAAACACATTAGTTCTCAGTCATTATGGCGTTCAAGGTTTGTAATACAGACCACATTAAATGTTCTTGAGACGTTTTTAAATCTACCTTTTTTGCTACTGTGTTTATATGAAAATAAATCTGTTGCATTTATTATCATTATCACACAAGATGGTCTAGGAGACAGACGGTAATGTAGTTATTGGAGACAGATGGTAATGTAGTTCTAGGTGGTCTAGGAGACAGATGATAATGTAGTTCTAGGAGACATACGGTCATGAGACAGGGCCTGGATCATCAGGGGAAGCAGGCCTATCCGGTTGAGACGGGGCCTGGATCATCAGGGGAAGCAGGCCTATCCGGTTGAGACCGGGCCTGGATCATCAGGGGAAGCAGGCCTATCCGGTTGAGACAGGGCCTGGATCATCAGGGGAAGCAGGCCTATCCGGTTGAGACGGGGCCTGGATCATCAGGGGAAGCAGGCCTATCCGGTTGAGACCGGGCCTGGATCATCAGGGGAAGCAGGCCTATCCGGTTGAGACCGGGCCTGGATCATCAGGGGAAGCAGGCCTATCCGGTTGAGACAGGGCCTGGATCATCAGGGGAAGCAGGACTATGCAGTTGACAGGATAGTTTCCAGCCTGTGTGTATCTGTCCAGAGGTGTTTTGTCTGGGAAGCTTGTTCTGAATCCTGCATGTCACACTGTTATCCCTCTGTCCACTGATCCAGTCTGTCTCAGACGCGCCGCTAAGACCCAGTCTGTCCCAGACGCGCCGCTAAGGTCCGGTCTGTCCCAGACGCGCCGCTAAGGTCCGGTCTGTCCCAGACGCGCCGCTAAGGGCCGGTCTGTCCCAGACGCGCCGCTAAGGGCCGGTCTGTCCCAGACGCGCCGCTAAGGGCCGGTCTGTCCCAGACGCGCCGCTAAGGGCCGGTCTGTCCCAGACGCGCCGCTAAGGGCCGGTCTGTCCCAGACGCGCCGCTAAGGGCCGGTCTGTCCCAGACGCGCCGCTAAGGGCCGGTCTGTCCCAGACGCGCCGCTAAGGGCCGGTCTGTCCCAGACGCGCCGCTAAGGGCCGGTCTGTCCCAGACGCGCCGCTAAGGGCCGGTCTGTCCCAGACGCGCCGCTAAGGGCCGGTCTGTCCCAGACGCGCCGCTAAGGGCCGGTCTGTCCCAGACGCGCCGCTAAGGGCCGGTCTGTCCCAGACGCGCCGCTAAGGGCCGGTCTGTCCCAGACGCGCCGCTAAGGGCCGGTCTGTCCCAGACGCGCCGCTAAGGGCCGGTCTGTCCCAGACGCGCCGCTAAGGGCCGGTCTGTCCCAGACGCGCCGCTAAGGGCCGGTCTGTCCCAGACGCGCCGCTAAGGGCCGGTCTGTCCCAGACGCGCCGCTAAGGGCCGGTCTGTCCCAGACGCGCCGCTAAGGGCCGGTCTGTCCCAGACGCGCCGCTAAGGGCCGGTCTGTCCCAGACGCGCCGCTAAGGGCCGGTCTGTCCCAGACGCGCCGCTAAGGGCCGGTCTGTCCCAGACGCGCCGCTAAGGGCCGGTCTGTCCCAGACGCGCCGCTAAGGGCCGGTCTGTCCCAGACGCGCCGCTACGGGCCGGTCTGTCCCAGACGCGCCGCTACGGTCCAGTCTGTCCCAGACGCGCCGCTACGGTCCAGTCTGTCCCAGACGCGCCGCTACGGTCCAGTCTGTCCCAGACGCGCCGCTACGGTCCAGTCTGTCCCAGACGCGCCGCTAAGGTCCAGTCTGTCCCAGACGCGCCGCTACGGTCCAGTCTGTCCCAGACGCGCCGCTACGGTCCAGTCTGTCCCAGACGCGCCGCTACGGTCCAGTCTGTCCCAGACGCGCCGCTACGGTCCAGTCTGTCCCAGACTCGCGTCTATGAGCTTCAGCATGGCTCGGGGGCTTCACTGTTCACACACACCAGATCTCTCACACTCACATCAGCTCTGTCTTTCAGTAAATCATGTATTGAGTAATTGGATAATGAATGAAAGGGACTCTGGGAAGTGGATCATATGCATGACTCTCCCCCAAACTATCCACCATGATGTCTGCATCTCATTTGAAACCCATTAGGACACGGATCCCTCTGTCACACTGGTTAAAGCACAGAACGGTTCACTTAACATGCAAAAGAACATGGTGCATTTTCTCAGTTACTATGGCGATCTCCCCTTACTGCATGTTACTATGGCGATCCCCCATTTACTGCATGTTTCTATGGCGAGATCCCTTACCGCATGTTACTATGGCGATCCCCCCTTACTGCATGTTTCTATGGCGATCCCCCCTTACTGCATGTTACTATGGTGACCCCCCCTTACTGCATGTTTCTATGGCAATCCCCCTTACTACATGTTACTAAGGCGATCCCCCCTTACTGCATGTTACTATGGCGATCCCCCCTTACTGCATGTTACTATGGCGATCCCCCCTTACTGCATGTTACTATGGCGATCCCCCTTACTGCATGTTACTATGGCGATCACCCTTACTGCATGTTACTATGGCGATCCCCCCTTACTGCATGTTACTATGGCGATCCCCCCTTACTGCATGTTACTATGGCGATCCCCCCTTACTGCATGTTACTATGGCGATCCCCCCCTTACTGCACACTCTGTCAGTAGCAAACTGCTGTTTAACGATCTGTGTGTTCGTTCCAGGCATGCGCTGTATGCCGTTGACCCCGTGGGAGAACACAGTGGTCAATCGTCTGCTACAGCCCACACACTCCTATCTGGCACGCAGCCGCAGCGCCATGAGCCTGTCTGGGGACACAGGTAACACACCTGAACACACACCAACACTAACTATGTCCTGGAGACACAGGTAACACACCTGAACACACACCGACACTAACTATGTCCTGGGGACACAGGTAACACACCTGAACACACACCGACACTAACTATGTCCTGGGGACACAGGTAACACACCTGAACACACACCAACACTAACTATGTCCTGGAGACACAGGTAACACACCTGAACACACACCGACACCAACTATGTCCTGGGGACACAGGTAACACACCTGAACACACACCGACACTAACTATGTCCTGGAGACACAGGTAACACACCTGAACACACACCGACACTAACTATGTCCTGGAGACACAGGTAACACACCTGAACACACACCGACACTAACTATGTCCTGGAGACACAGGTAACACACCTGAACACACACCGACACTAACTATGTCCTGGAGACACAGGTAACACACCTGAACACACACCGACACTAACTATGTCCTGGAGACACAGGTAACACACCTGAACACACACCGACACTAACTATGTCCTGGAGACACAGGTAACACACCTGAACACACACCGACACTAACTATGTCCTGGAGACACAGGTAACACACCTGAACACACACCGACACTAACTATGTCCTGGAGACACAGGTAACACACCTGAACACACACACACACTAACTATGTCCTGGGGACACAGGTAACACACCTGAACACACACTGACACTAACTATGTCCTGGAGACACAGGTAACACACCTGAACACACACTGACACTAACTATGTCCTGGAGACACAGGTAACACACCTGAACACACACTGACACTAACTATGTCCTGGGGACACAGGTAACACACCTGAACACACACTGACACTAACTATGTCCTGGGGACACAGGTAACACACCTGAACACACACTGACACTAACTATGTCCTGGGGACACAGGTAACACACCTGAACACACACTGACACTAACTATGTCCTGGAGACACAGGTAACACACCTGAACACACACCGACACTAATTATGTCCTGGAGACACAGGTAACACACCTGAACACACACCGACACTAACTATGTCCTGGAGACACAGGTAACACCTGAACACACACCGACACTAACTATGTCCTGGAGACACAGGTAACACCTGAACACACAACGACACTAATTATGTCCTGGAGACACAGGTAACACACCTGAACACACACTGACACTAACTATGTCCTGGGGACACAGGTAACACACCTGAACACACACCGACACTAATTATGTCCTGGAGACACAGGTAACACACCTGAACACACACACCGACACTAACTATGTCCTGGAGACACAGGTAACACACCTGAACACACACCGACACTAACTATGTCCTGGAGACACAGGTAACACACCTGAACACACACACACACTAACTATGTCCTGGAGACACAGGTAACACACCTGAACACACACCGACACTAACTATGTCCTGGAGACACAGGTAACACACCTGAACACACACACACACTAACTATGTCCTGGAGACACAGGTAACACACCTGAACACACACACACACTAACTATGTCCTGGAGACACAGGTAACACACCTGAACACACACACACACACTAACTATGTCCTGGAGACACAGGTAACACATCTGAACACACACCGACACTAACTATGTCCTGGAGACACAGGTAACACACCTGAACACACACACACACTAACTATGTCCTGGAGACACAGGTAACACACCTGAACACACACACACACTAACTATGTCCTGGAGACACAGGTAACACATCTGAACACACACCGACACTAACTATGTCCTGGAGACACAGGTAACACACCTGAACACACACACACACTAACTATGTCCTGGAGACACAGGTAACACATCTGAACACACACCGGCACTAACTATGTCCTGGAGACACAGGTAACACACCTGAACACACACCGACACTAACTATGTCCTGGGGACACAGGTAACACACCTGAACACACACCGACACTAACTATGTCCTGGAGACACAGGTAACACACCTGAACACACACCGACACTAACTATGTCCTGGGGACACAGGTAACACACCTGAACACACACCGACACTAACTATGTCCTGGAGACACAGGTAACACACCTGAACACACACACACACACACTAACTATGTCCTGGAGACACAGGTAACACACCTGAACACACACACACACTAACTATGTCCTGGAGACACAGGTAACACACCTGAACACACACACACACACACTAACTATGTCCTGGAGACACAGGTAACACACCTGAACACACACACACACACACTAACTATGTCCTGGAGACACAGGTAACACACCTGAACACACACCAACACTAACTATGTCCTGGGGACACAGGTAACACACCTGAACACACACCGACACTAACTATGTCCTGGAGACACAGGTAACACACCTGAACACACACCGACACTAACTATGTCCTGGAGACACAGGTAACACCTGAACACACAACGACACTAACTATGTCCTGGGGACACAGGTAACACACCTGAACACACACCGACACTAACTATGTCCTGGGGACACAGGTAACACACCTGAACACACACTGACACTAACTATGTCCTGGAGACACAGGTAACACACCTGAACACACACCGACACTAACTATGTCCTGGGGACACAGGAAACACACCTGAACACACACTGACACTAACTATGTCCTGGAGACACAGGTAACACACCTGAACACACACCGACACTAACTATGTCCTGGAGACACAGGTAACACACCTGAACACACACTGACACTAACTATGTCCTGGAGACACAGGTAACACACCTGAACACACACTGACACTAACTATGTCCTGGAGACACAGGTAACACACCTGAACACACACTGACACTAACTATGTCCTGGGGACACAGGTAACACACCTGAACACACACCGACACTAACTATGTCCTGGAGACACAGGTAACACACCTGAACACACACCGACACTAACTATGTCCTGGAGACACAGGTAACACACCTGAACACACACCGACACTAACTATGTCCTGGAGACAAAGGTAGCACACCTGAACACACACCGACACTAACTATGTCCTGGAGACACAGGTAACACACCTGAACACACACACACACACTAACTATGTCCTGGAGACACAGGTAACACACCTGAACACACACCGACACTAACTATGTCCTGGAGACACAGGTAACACACCTGAACACACACCGACACTAACTATGTCCTGGAGACACAGGTAACACACCTGAACACACACCGACACTAACTATGTCCTGGAGACACAGGTAACACACCTGAACACACACCGACACTAACTATGTCCTGGAGACACAGGTAACACACCTGAACACACACACACACTAACTATGTCCTGGAGACACAGGTAACACACCTGAACACACACACACACACACTAACTATGTCCTGGAGACACAGGTAACACACCTGAACACACACACACACACACTAACTATGTCCTGGAGACACAGGTAACACACCTGAACACACACCGACACTAACTATGTCCTGGAGACACAGGTAACACACCTGAACACACACCGACACTAACTATGTCCTGGAGACACAGGTAACACACCTGAACACACACCGACACTAACTATGTCCTGGAGACACAGGTAACACACCTGAACACACACACACACTAACTATGTCCTGGAGACACAGGTAACACACCTGAACACACACACACACACTAACTATGTCCTGGAGACACAGGTAACACACCTGAACACACACCGACACTAACTATGTCCTGGGGACACAGGTAACACACCTGAACACACACCGACACTAATTATGTCCTGGAGACACAGGTAACACACCTGAACACACACACACACTAACTATGTCCTGGGGACACAGGTAACACACCTGAACACACACACACACTAACTATGTCCTGGAGACACAGGTAACACACCTGAACACACACCGACACTAACTATGTCCTGGAGACACAGGTAACACACCTGAACACACACACACACACTAACTATGTCCTGGAGACACAGGTAACACACCTGAACACACACCGACACTAACTATGTCCTGGAGACACAGGTAACACACCTGAACACACACCGACACTAACTATGTCCTGGAGACACAGGTAACACACCTGAACACACACCGACACTAACTATGTCCTGGGGACACAGGTAACACACCTGAACACACACCGACACTAACTATGTCCTGGAGACACAGGTAACACACCTGAACACACACCGACACTAACTATGTCCTGGAGACACAGGTAACACACCTGAACACACACCGACACTAACTATGTCCTGGAGACACAGGTAACACACCTGAACACACACCGACACTAATTATGTCCTGGAGACACAGGTAACACACCTGAACACACACACACACTAACTATGTCCTGGGGACACAGGTAACACACCTGAACACACACACACACACTAACTATGTCCTGGGGACACAGGTAACACACCTGAACACACACACACACTAACTATGTCCTGGGGACACAGGTAACACACCTGAACACACACCGACACTAACTATGTCCTGGAGACACAGGTAACACACCTGAACACACACCGACACTAACTATGTCCTGGAGACACAGGTAACACACCTGAACACACACCGACACTAACTATGTCCTGGGGACACAGGTAACACACCTGAACACACACACACACTAACTATGTCCTGGGGACACAGGTAACACACCTGAACACACACACACACTAACTATGTCCTGGGGACACAGGTAACACACCTGAACACACACCGACACTAACTATGTCCTGGAGACACAGGTAACACACCTGAACACACACCGACACTAACTATGTCCTGGAGACACAGGTAACACACCTGAACACACACCGACACTAACTATGTCCTGGAGACACAGGTAACACACCTGAACACACACACACACTAACTATGTCCTGGAGACACAGGTAACACACCTGAACACACACACACACACTAACTATGTCCTGGAGACACAGGTAACACACCTGAACACACACCGACACTAACTATGTCCTGGGGACACAGGTAACACACCTGAACACACACCGACACTAATTATGTCCTGGAGACACAGGTAACACACCTGAACACACACACACACTAACTATGTCCTGGGGACACAGGTAACACACCTGAACACACACACACACTAACTATGTCCTGGAGACACAGGTAACACACCTGAACACACACCGACACTAACTATGTCCTGGAGACACAGGTAACACACCTGAACACACACACACACTAACTATGTCCTGGAGACACAGGTAACACACCTGAACACACACACACACACTAACTATGTCCTGGAGACACAGGTAACACACCTGAACACACACCGACACTAACTATGTCCTGGGGACACAGGTAACACACCTGAACACACACCGACACTAATTATGTCCTGGAGACACAGGTAACACACCTGAACACACACACACACTAACTATGTCCTGGGGACACAGGTAACACACCTGAACACACACACACACTAACTATGTCCTGGAGACACAGGTAACACACCTGAACACACACCGACACTAACTATGTCCTGGAGACACAGGTAACACACCTGAACACACACACACACACTAACTATGTCCTGGAGACACAGGTAACACACCTGAACACACACCGACACTAACTATGTCCTGGAGACACAGGTAACACACCTGAACACACACCGACACTAACTATGTCCTGGAGACACAGGTAACACACCTGAACACACACCGACACTAACTATGTCCTGGGGACACAGGTAACACACCTGAACACACACCGACACTAACTATGTCCTGGAGACACAGGTAACACACCTGAACACACACCGACACTAACTATGTCCTGGAGACACAGGTAACACACCTGAACACACACCGACACTAACTATGTCCTGGAGACACAGGTAACACACCTGAACACACACCGACACTAATTATGTCCTGGAGACACAGGTAACACACCTGAACACACACCGACACTAACTATGTCCTGGAGACACAGGTAACACACCTGAACACACACCGACACTAACTATGTCCTGGAGACACAGGTAACACACCTGAACACACACACACACTAACTATGTCCTGGAGACACAGGTAACACACCTGAACACACACCGACACTAACTATGTCCTGGAGACACAGGTAACACACCTGAACACACACCGACACTAACTATGTCCTGGAGACACAGGTAACACACCTGAACACACACCGACACTAACTATGTCCTGGAGACACAGGTAACACACCTGAACACACACCGACACTAACTATGTCCTGGAGACACAGGTAACACACCTGAACACACACACACACTAACTATGTCCTGGAGACACAGGTAACACACCTGAACACACACACACACACACTAACTATGTCCTGGAGACACAGGTAACACACCTGAACACACACCGACACTAACTATGTCCTGGGGACACAGGTAACACACCTGAACACACACCGACACTAATTATGTCCTGGAGACACAGGTAACACACCTGAACACACACACACACTAACTATGTCCTGGGGACACAGGTAACACACCTGAACACACACACACACTAACTATGTCCTGGAGACACAGGGAACACACCTGAACACACACCGACACTAACTATGTCCTGGAGACACAGGTAACACACCTGAACACACACACACACACTAACTATGTCCTGGAGACACAGGTAACACACCTGAACACACACCGACACTAACTATGTCCTGGAGACACAGGTAACACACCTGAACACACACCGACACTAACTATGTCCTGGAGACACAGGTAACACACCTGAACACACACCGACACTAACTATGTCCTGGGGACACAGGTAACACACCTGAACACACACCGACACTAACTATGTCCTGGAGACACAGGTAACACACCTGAACACACACCGACACTAACTATGTCCTGGAGACACAGGTAACACACCTGAACACACACCGACACTAACTATGTCCTGGAGACACAGGTAACACACCTGAACACACACCGACACTAATTATGTCCTGGAGACACAGGTAACACACCTGAACACACACACACACTAACTATGTCCTGGGGACACAGGTAACACACCTGAACACACACACACACACTAACTATGTCCTGGGGACACAGGTAACACACCTGAACACACACCGACACTAACTATGTCCTGGAGACACAGGTAACACACCTGAACACACACCGACACTAACTATGTCCTGGAGACACAGGTAACACACCTGAACACACACACACCGACACTAACTATGTCCTGGAGACACAGGTAACACACCTGAACACACACCGACACTAACTATGTCCTGGAGACACAGGTAACACACCTGAACACACACTGACACTAACTATGTCCTGGGGACACAGGTAACACACCTGAACACACACACACACTAACTATGTCCTGGGGACACAGGTAACACACCTGAACACACACACACACTAACTATGTCCTGGGGACACAGGTAACACACCTGAACACACACCGACACTAACTATGTCCTGGAGACACAGGTAACACACCTGAACACACACCGACACTAACTATGTCCTGGAGACACAGGTAACACACCTGAACACACACCGACACTAACTATGTCCTGGGGACACAGGTAACACACACCGACACTAACTATATCTCACAAAAGTGATGGGTGCAGTGAGCTCTGATTTGATTATATCACTCACCTGTCTGATCTACCGATGGGTTTAGGTCCTGACCAGTGTTAACATTCTCCTTCTCTTATTCTCTCTCCCTCTGCTCCATGCCTCACCCACCTCTCTCCCTCTGCTCCATGCCTCACCCATCTCTCTCCCTCTGCTCCATGCCTCACCCACCTCTCTCCCTCTGCTCCATGCCTCACCCACCTCTCTCCCTCTGCTCCATGCCTCACCCACCTCTCTCCCCCTGCTCCATGCCTCACCCACCTCTCTCCCTCTGCTCCATGCCTCACCCACCTCTCTCCCTCTGCTCCATGCCTCACCCACCGCTCTCCCTCTGCTCCATGCCTCACCCACCGCTCTCCCTCTGCTCCATGCCTCACCCACCTCTCTCCCTCTGCTCCATGCCTCACCCACCTCTCTCCCTCTGCTCCATGCCTCACCCACCTCTCTCCCTCTGCTCCATGCCTCACCAACCTCTCTCCCTCTACTCCATGCCTCACCCACCTCTCTCCCTCTGCTCCATGCCTCACCAACCTCTCTCCCTCTGCTCCATGCCTCACCCACCTCTCTCCCTCTGCTCCATGCCTCACCCACCTCTCTCCCTCTGCTCCATGCCTCACCCACCGCTCTCCCTCTGCTCCATGCCTCACCCACCGCTCTCCCTCTGCTCCATGCCTCACCCACCTCTCTCCCTCTGCTCCATGCCTCACCCACCTCTCTCCCTCTGCTCCATGCCTCACTCACCTCTCTCCCTCTGCTCCATGCCTCACCCACCTCTCTCCCTCTGCTCCATGCCTCACTCACCTCTCTCCCTCTGCTCCATGCCTCACCCACCTCTCTCCCTCTGCTCCATGCCTCACTCACCTCTCTCCCTCTGCTCCATGCCTCACCCACCTCTCTCCCTCTGCTCCATGCCTCACTCACCTCTCTCCCTCTGCTCCATGCCTCACCCATCTCTCTCCCTCTGCTCCATGCCTCACCCACCTCTCTCCCTCTGCTCCATGCCTCACTCACCTCTCTCCCTCTGCTCCATGCCTCACCCACCTCTCTCCCTCTGCTCCATGCCTCACCCACCTCTCTCCCTCTGCTCCATGCCTCACCCACCTCTCTCCCTCTGCTCCATGCCTCACCACCTCTCTCCCTCTGCTCCATGCCTCACCACCTCTCTCCCTCTGCTCCATGCCTCACCCACCTCTCTCCCTCTGCTCCATGCCTCACCCACCTCTCTCCCTCTGCTCCATGCCTCACCCACCTCTCTCCCTCTGCTCCATGCCTCACCCACCTCTCTCCCTCTGCTCCATGCCTCACCCACCTCTCTCCCTCTGCTCCATGCCTCACCCACCTCTCTCCCTCTGCTCCATGCCTCACCCACCTCTCTCCCTCTGCTCCATGCCTCACCCACCTCTCCCCCTCTGCTCCATGCCTCACCCACCTCTCTCCCTCTGCTCCATGCCTCACCCACCTCTCTCCCTCTGCTCCATGCCTCACCCACCTCTCTCCCTCTGCTCCATGCCTCACCCACCTCTCTCCCTCTGCTCCATGCCTCACCCACCTCTCTCCCTCTGCTCCATGCCTCACCCACCTCTCTCCCTCTGCTCCATGCCTCACCACCTCTCTCCCTCTGCTCCATGCCTCACCCACCTCTCTCCCTCTGCTCCATGCCTCACCACCTCTCTCCCTCTGCTCCATGCCTCACCCACCTCTCTCCCTCTGCTCCATGCCTCACCACCTCTCTCCCTCTGCTCCATGCCTCACCCACCTCTCTCCCTCTGCTCCATGCCTCACCCACCTCTCTCCCTCTGCTCCATGCCTCACCACCTCTCTCCCTCTGCTCCATGCCTCACCCACCTCTCTCCCTCTGCTCCATGCCTCACCCACCGCTCTCCCTCTGCTCCATGCCTCACCCACCTCTCTCCCTCTGCTCCATGCCTCACCACCTCTCTCCCTCTGCTCCATGCCTCACCCACCTCTCTCCCTCTGCTCCATGCCTCACCCACCTCTCTCCCTCTGCTCCATGCCTCACCACCTCTCTCCCTCTGCTCCATGCCTCACCCACCTCTCTCCCTCTGCTCCATGCCTCACCACCTCTCTCCCTCTGCTCCATGCCTCACCCACCTCTCTCCCTCTGCTCCATGCCTCACCCACCTCTCTCCCTCTGCTCCATGCCTCACCAACCTCTCTCCCTCTGCTCCATGCCTCACCCACCTCTCTCCCTCTGCTCCATGCCTCACCCACCTCTCTCCCTCTGCTCCATGCCTCACCCACCTCTCTCCCTCTGCTCCATGCCTCACCCACCTCTCTCCCTCTGCTCCATGCCTCACCCACCTCTCTCCCTCTGCTCCATGCCTCACCCACCTCTCCCCCTCTGCTCCATGCCTCACCCACCTCTCTCCCTCTGCTCCATGCCTCACCACCTCTCTCCCTCTGCTCCATGCCTCACCCACCTCTCTCCCTCTGCTCCATGCCTCACTCACCTCTCTCCCTCTGCTCCATGCCTCACCCACCTCTCTCCCTCTGCTCCATGCCTCACCACCTCTCTCCCTCTGCTCCATGCCTCACCACCTCTCTCCCTCTGCTCCATGCCTCACCCACCTCTCTCCCTCTGCTCCATGCCTCCCCACCTCTCTCCCTCTGCTCCATGCCTCACCCACCTCTCTCCCTCTGCTCCATGCCTCACCCACCTCTCTCCCTCTGCTCCATGCCTCCCCACCTCTCTCCCTCTGCTCCATGCCTCACCCACCTCTCTCCCTCTGCTCCATGCCTCACCCACCTCTCTCCCTCTGCTCCATGCCTCACCCACCTCTCTCCCTCTGCTCCATGCCTCACCCACCTCTCTCCCTCTGCTCCATGCCTCACCCACCTCTCTCCCTCTGCTCCATGCCTCACCCACCTCTCTCCCTCTGCTCCATGCCTCACCCACCTCTCTCCCTCTGCTCCATGCCTCACCCACCTCTCTCCCTCTGCTCCATGCCTCACCCACCTCTCTCCCTCTGCTCCATGCCTCACCCACCTCTCTCCCTCTGCTCCATGCCTCACCCACCTCTCTCCCTCTGCTCCATGCCTCACCCACCTCTCTCCCTCTGCTCCATGCCTCACCCACCTCTCTCCCTCTGCTCCATGCCTCACCCACCTCTCTCCCTCTGCTCCACCCGATCCATCGCTCCTTTAACTCATCCTGTCCATGACTTATCCCTGATTGGTGGTAACCGTGTGACAGGAGCCATGCCTGTATGTCCTCGCTCAATGTCCTGCCACCCCATGGGATCTATGTCCTTCAAGTCCATCCAGTCCCAGCCTCTGACCGTCTGCCGCAGTCAAGAGCCACGCCTCCCCAGGGACATGACCAATCGCAGAAGGACCACCGGCAACGCACCGGTAAGATATCATATAACATCATCAACCTGCACCGGTAACACGTGGCATCATCAACCTGCACCGGTAACACGTGGCATCATCAACCTGCACCGGTAACACACGACATCATCAACCTGCACCGGTAACACACGACATCATCAACCTGCACCGGTAGCACACGACACCATCAACCTGCACCGGTAACACATGACATCATCAACCTGCACCGGTAGCACACGACACCATCAACCTGCACCGGTAACACACGACACCATCAACCTGCACCGGTAACACACGACATCATCAACCTGCACCGGTAACACGTGGCATCATCAACCTGCACCGGTAACACACGACATCATCAACCTGCACCGGTAACACGTGGCATCATCAACCTGCACCGGTAACACACGACACCATCAACCTGCACCGGTAACACACGACATCATCAACCTGCACCGGTAGCACACGACATCATCAACCTGCACCGGTAGCACATGACATCATCAACCTCCACCGGTAGCACACGACATCATCAACCTGCACCGGTAGCACACGACACCATCAACCCGCACCGGTAACACGTGGCATCATCAACCTGCACCGGTAACACATGACATCACCAACCTGCACCGGTAACACATGACATCTTCAACCTGCACCGGTAGCACACGACATCATCAACCTGCACCGGTAGCACATGACATCTTCAACCTGCACCGGTAACACATGACATCACCAACCTGCACCGGTAACACATGACATCATCAACCTGCACCGGTAGCACATGACATCATCAACCTGCACCGGTAACACACGACATCATCAACCTGCACCGGTAACACATGACATCACCAACCTGCACCGGTAACACATGACATCTTCAACCTGCACCGGTAGCACATGACATCATCAACCTCCACCGGTAGCACACGACATCATCAACCTGCACCGGTAGCACACGACACCATCAACCCGCACCGGTAACACGTGACGACATCAACCTGCACCGGTAACACATGACATCACCAACCTGCACCGGTAACACATGACATCTTCAACCTGCACCGGTACCACATGATGACATCAACGCGCACCGGTAACACGTGACGACATCAACCCGCGCCGGTAATACGTGACATCAACCCGCACCGGTAACACGTGATGACATCAACGCGCGCCGGTAACACGTGACATCATCAACCTGCACCGGTAACACGTGACATCATCAACCCGCACCGGTAACACACGACATCATCAACCCTCACCGGTAACACACGACATCATCAACCCTCACCTTTAACACGTGACATCATCAACCCTCACCGGTAACACGTGACATCATCAACCCGCACCGGTAACACGTGACATCATCAACCTGCACCGGTAACACGTGACATCATCAACCCTCACCGGTAACCCACGACATCATCAACCCGCACCTTTAACACGTGACATCATCAACCCTCACCGGTAACACGTGACATCATCAACCCGCACCGGTAACACGTGACATCATCAACCTGCACCGGTAACACGTGACATCATCAACCCTCACCGGTAACCCACGACATCATCAACCCGCACCGGTAGGACTTGATGCGTGCATCAGTGATAACCGGGTCAGTCAGACACAATAGACCAGTCAGACTGTGTGCTCTGCGTCTGTCTGTGATGGATTATGACATTATTAAAGCTGCACTATGCAGAAATCACTCCGCCGTTTCCTAGTTTCTAACATTCTAATAGTTCGCCTCATTTCTGACAAAACAAGCGAGTATAGAGAATCATTCAACCATCTAAACCGCTGAGACATCTACTTTCCACAACCGAGCTGGTGTTCCCAACCAAAAACAAATCTTAAGAACGAGAAGCATAGAAATAACGTACATAGAACAGATATACCACTTCTTAGACTTGCTTTCATTGAGAATGACAGATCTATAACTCGTAGTTCTATGTGAATTTGGTGAGTCAGTTTGTACCTCCACACTGTACCATGTTAGCATCAATACATTACAGTCAGTTTGTACCTCCACACTGTACCATGTTAGCATCAATAGACTACAGTCAGTTTGTACCTCCACACTGTACCATGTTAGCATCAATACATTACAGTCAGTTTGTACCTCCACACTGTACCATGTTAGCATCAATAGACTACAGTCAGTTTGTACCTCCACACTGTACCATGTTAGCATCAATAGACTACAGTCAGTTTGTACCTCCACACTGTACCATGTTAGCATCAATAGACTACAGTCAGTTTGTACCTCCACACTGTACCATGTTAGCATCAATACACTACAGTCAGTTTGTACCTCCACACTGTACCATGTTAGCATCAATACATTACAGTCAGTTTGTACCTCCACACTGTACCATGTTAGCATCAATAGACTACAGTCAGTTTGTACCTCCACACTGTACCATGTTAGCATCAATAGACTACAGTCAGTTTGTACCTCCACACTGTACCATGTTAGCATCAATACACTACAGTCA
This sequence comes from Salvelinus fontinalis, assembly GCF_029448725.1. Lineage (NCBI taxonomy): Eukaryota > Metazoa > Chordata > Actinopteri > Salmoniformes > Salmonidae > Salvelinus > Salvelinus fontinalis. The sequence continues at coordinate 41,942,918 of NC_074684.1, read as the reverse complement.
GTTTGTACCTCCACACTGTACCATGTTAGCATCAATAGACTACAGTCAGTTTGTACCTCCACACTGTACCATGTTAGCATCAATAGACTACAGTCAGTTTGTACCTCCACACTGTACCATGTTAGCATCAATACACTACAGTCAGTTTGTACCTCCACACTGTACCATGTTAGCATCAATAGACTACAGTCAGTTTGTACCTCCACACTGTACCATGTTAGCATCAATAGACTACAGTCAGTTTGTACCTCCACACTGTACCATGTTAGCATCAATACACTACAGTCAGTTTGTACCTCCACACTGTACCATGTTAGCATCAATACACTACAGTCAGTTTGTACCTCCACACTGTACCATGTTAGCATCAATACACTACAGTCAGTTTGTACCTCCACACTGTACCATGTTAGCATCAATAGACTACAGTCAGTTTGTACCTCCACACTGTACCATGTTAGCATCAATACACTACAGTCAGTTTGTACCTCCACACTGTACCATGTTAGCATCAATACACTACAGTCAGTTTGTACCTCCACACTGTACCATGTTAGCATCAACACACTACAGTCAGTCCGTTTGGACCCCCTTCAGTCATGTCGTGTCAGAGGAAGAGAAGGCAGTCCCACATTAATTGAAGATCGTTTAATCTATCTGCCCGGATTCTGTCTGACAGCATAACTTATTTGTTTGTGTGTGTGTGTGTGTGTGTGTGTGTGTCTCTGTGTGTCTCTGTGTGTCTCTGTGTGTCTCTGTGTGTCTCTGTGTGTCTCTGTGTGTCTCTGTGTGTGTGTGTGTGTCTCTGTGTGTGTGTGTGTCTCTGTGTGTGTGTGTCTCTGTGTGTGTGTGTGTGTGTTTAAGGATAAGCAGAAGGACTTTGTCAGGAGGTCTTGGAGCAACCTCTCCCTGCCTCTGACCACACCTCCTCTGACCACACCTCCTCTGACCACGCCTACTGCCAAGAGGTTCCGGTCACCAGGGAAACAGCAGAGTAGAGTGACAGCGCCCTCACCTGGCAGGTTGGTGGAATAGCAGCTCATAGAGATCCTAGAGTTGTACTATTTCTATATTATGACTGTGTATGTCATTCTATGGACTGTCTCCTGAACTACCTCATCTAGTGGAAGTAACGGTTAGAGCAATCTTAGTGGGTCAGAACCTAAGGCTCTGGTTGGACCGGGCAGGTAGCCAAGTGGTTAGAGCGTTGGACTAGTAACCGGGAAGGTTTCTAGATTGAATCCCTGAGCTGATAAGGTTAAAATCTGTTGTTCTGCACCTGAACAAGGCAGTAAACCCACCGTTCCCCGGTAGGACGTCATTGTAAATTAAGAATTTGTTCTTTAACTGACTTAGTTGAATATAAATAAAAGTAGTGCACTATATAGGGAATAGGGTTCTGGTCTAAAGTAGTGCACTATATAGGGAATAGGGCTCTGGTCTAAAGTAGTGCACTGTATAGGGAATAGGGTTCTGGTCTAAAGTAGTGCACTATATAGGGAATAGGGTGCTATTTCAGAACAACCAAACACTCTCTCCTCTCTTTCCCCTTTCTCCCTCCCCACACCCCTCCAGACCCCCCCAGAAGCTGTCCCTTCCTCCCTCCAGACCCCCCCAGAAGCTGTCCCCTCGCCCCTCCACCCCCAAGCAGCTACGGTCTCCTAGTGGAGAGGACTTGGGGAACCTCAGGCCCAGTAGGACAGTGCCAGAGAGCCTGTCTCTGATTGGACTACAGGCAGGAGGACCTGAGGGAGACCAGGGGACTATGACCCCCTCCCAGCCCCGCCCACAGAGCCTGGGCCAACCCAAAGCCAGCCCCAGCACAGACACGGAAGACACACTGTCAGCAGTCAGTGGTGAGTGGAGGCTACACACACACACACACACACACACACACACACACATTTTCGGCAGCTGTTCTGTATATTCCACATCACTGCATTGTACAGCCACATGACGTGTGTGTGTGTGTGTGTGTAGAGAGTGTTGGCAGCTCCCCGGCCCATAAGCCTACTACAGGCACCACAGACCCAGAGGAGGCCACGCGGGTCCTGGCAGAGAAACGCAGACGAGCCCGAGAACAGAGGGAGAGAGGGGAGGAGAGGAGAGGTATACAGGAGGAGGCAGAGAGGTACAACTGTGTGTGTGTGTGTACTGTGTGTGTACTGTGTGTGTACTGTGTGTGTGTGTGTGTGTGTGTACTTACTCTGTGTGTATCCAGGTGTGGTAAGGCTGAGGAGAGACAGAGGAGAGAGGAGGAGGAGGAGAGAAGGAGGAAGGAGGAGGAGGAGGAGAGAGCCCAGCAGGAGAGAGAGGAGGCAGAGAGACAGCAGAAACAGGTCAGACAGATGAACTCTCTCTCTCTCTCTCTCACACGTTGTACTGACTGTGGAGGGGGTCGTGCTGACTGTGGAGGGGGTCGTGCTGACTGTGGAGGGGGTCGTGCTGACTGTGGAGGGGGTCGTGCTGACTGTGGAGGGGGTCGTGCTGACTGTGGAGGGGGTCGTGCTGACTGTGGAGGGGGTCGTGCTGACTGTGGAGGGGGTCGTGCTGACTGTGGAGGGGGTCGTGCTGACTGTGGAGGGGGTCGTGCTGACTGTGGACGGGGTCGTGCTGACTGTGGAGGGGGTCGTGCTGACTGTGGAGGGGGTCGTGCTGACTGTGGAGGGGTCGTGCTGACTGTGGAGGGGGTCGTGCTGACTGTGGAGGGGGTCGTGCTGACTGTGGAGGGGGTCGTGCTGACTGTGGAGGGGGTCGTGCTGACTGTGGAGGGGGTCGTGCTGACTGTGGAGGGGGTCGTGCTGACTGTGGAGGGGGTCGTGCTGACTGTGGAGGGGGTCGTGCTGACTGTGGAGGGGGTCGTGCTGACTGTGGAGGGGTCGTGCTGACTGTGGAGGGGGTCGTGCTGACTGTGGAGGGGGTCGTGCTGACTGTGGAGGGGGTCGTGCTGACTGTGGAGGGGGTCGTGCTGACTGTGGAGGGGGTCGTGCTGACTGTGGAGGGGGTCGTGCTGACTGTCTCTCTCTCTCTGTGTGTGTCTCAGAGAGAGGAGGAGGAGTGTCGTCAGAGGGAGGATGCAGACAGACTGAGGAAGGAGAGAGAGAAACATTTTCAGAAAGAAGAGGCTGACAGGTTGGAGAGGAAGAAGGTAACACGCGTTACAGGGTTTCTCGTCTTAACAAAATGCGACCGGAGATGGTGGTTCCGTTATATTGTGCCGCTGCTAAGTTGTCGTCACCATGGCGAAAAATAAAACGTCAAATGATACTCCTACCGAGGCACACTTTAGACATGTTAGAGCTACGGTATCTACACTTTCAAGATATTAGAGCTACGGTATCTACACCTTCATGATGCTATAGAGCTACGGTATCTAGACCTTCATGATGCTATAGAGCTACGGTATCTAGACCTTCATGATGCTATAGAGCTACGGTATCTACACCTTCATGATGCTATAGAGCTACGGTATCTAGACCTTCATGATGCTATAGAGCTACGGTATCTAGACCTTCATGATGCTATAGAGCTACGGTATCTACACCTTCATGATGCTATAGAGCTACGGTATCTACACCTTCATGATGCTATAGAGCTACGGTATCTACACCTTCATGATGCTATAGAGCTACGGTATCTAGACCTTCATGATGCTATAGAGCTACGGTATCTAGACCTTCATGATGCTATAGAGCTACGGTATCTAGACCTTCATGATGCTATAGAGCTACGGTATCTAGAACTTCATGATGCTATAGAGCTACGGTATCTAGACCTTCATGATGCTATAGAGCTACGGTATCTAGACCTTCATGATGCTATAGAGCTACGGTATCTAGACCTTCATGATGCTATAGAGCTACGGTATCTACACCATGATGCTATAGAGCTACGGTATCTAGACCTTCATGATGCTACAGCTATAGAGCTACGGTATCTAGACCTTCATGATGCTATAGAGCTACGGTATCTAGACCTTCATGATGCTACAGAGCTACGGTATCTAGACCTTCATGATGCTATAGAGCTACGGTATCTACACCTTCATGATGCTATAGAGCTACGGTATCTAGACCTTCATGATGCTATAGAGCTACGGTATCTAGACCTTCATGATGCTATAGAGCTACGGTATCTAGACCTTCATGATGCTATAGAGCTACGGTATCTAGACCTTCATGATGCTATAGAGCTACGGTATCTAGACCTTCATGATGCTATAGAGCTACGGTATCTAGACCTTCATGATGCTATAGAGCTACGGTATCTACACCTTCATGATGCTATAGAGCTACGGTATCTACACCTTCATGATGCTATAGAGCTACGGTATCTAGACCTTCATGATGCTATAGAGCTACGGTATCTACACCTTCATGATGCTATAGAGCTACGGTATCTACACCTTCATGATGCTATAGAGCTACGGTATCTAGACCTTCATGATGCTATAGAGCTACGGTATCTAGACCTTCATGATGCTATAGAGCTACGGTATCTAGACCTTCATGATGCTATAGAGCTACGGTATCTAGACCTTCATGATGCTATAGAGCTACGGTATCTAGACCTTCATGATGCTATAGAGCTACGGTATCTAGACCTTCATGATGCTATAGAGCTACGGTATCTAGACCTTCATGATGCTATAGAGCTACGGTATCTAGACCTTCATGATGCTATAGAGCTACGGTATCTAGACCTTCATGATGCTATAGAGCTACGGTATCTAGACCTTCATGATGCTATAGAGCTACGGTATCTACACCATGATGCTATAGAGCTACGGTATCTAGACCTTCATGATGCTATAGAGCTACGGTATCTAGACCTTCATGATGCTATAGAGCTACGGTATCTAGACCTTCATGATGCTATAGAGCTACGGTATCTAGACCTTCATGATGCTACAGCTATAGAGCTACGGTATCTAGACCTTCATGATGCTATAGATCTACAGTATCTAGACCTTCATGATGCTATAGAGCTACGGTATCTAGACCTTCATGATGCTATAGAGCTACGGTATCTACACCATGATGCTATAGAGCTACGGTATCTAGACCTTCATGATGCTATAGAGCTACGGTATCTAGACCTTCATGATGCTATAGAGCTACGGTATCTAGACCTTCATGATGCTATAGAGCTACGGTATCTAGACCTTCATGATGCTACAGCTATAGAGCTACGGTATCTAGACCTTCATGATGCTATAGAGCTACGGTATCTACACCTTCATGATGCTATAGAGCTACAGTATCTAGACCTTCATGATGCTATAGAGCTACGGTATCTAGACCTTCATGATGCTATAGAGCTACGGTATCTAGACCTTCATGATGCTATAGAGCTACGGTATCTAGACCTTCATGATGCTATAGAGCTACGGTATCTAGACCTTCATGATGCTATAGAGCTACGGTATCTAGACCTTCATGATGCTATAGAGCTACGGTATCTATACCTTCATGATGCTATAGAGCTACGGTATCTACACCATGATGCTATAGAGCTACGGTATCTAGACCTTCATGATGCTATAGAGCTACGGTATCTAGACCTTCATGATGCTATAGAGCTACGGTATCTAGACCTTCATGATGCTATAGAGCTACGGTATCTAGACCTTCATGATGCTATAGAGCTACGGTATCTAGACCTTCATGATGCTATAGAGCTACGGTATCTAGACCTTCATGATGCTAAAGAGCTACGGTATCTAGACCTTCATGATGCTATAGAGCTACGGGATCTAGACCTTCATGATGCTATAGAGCTACGGTATCTAGACCTTCATGATGCTATAGAGCTACGGTATCTAGACCTTCATGATGCTATAGAGCTACGGTATCTACACCTTCATGATGCTATAGAGCTACGGTATCTAGACCTTCATGATGCTATAGAGCTACGGTATCTAGACCTTCATGATGCTATAGAGCTACAGTATCTACACCTTCATGATGCTATAGAGCTACGATATCTAGACCTTCATGATGCTATAGAGCTACGGTATCTACACCATGATGCTATAGAGCTACGGTATCTAGACCTTCATGATGCTATAGAGCTACGGTATCTACACCTTCATGATGCTATAGAGCTACGGTATCTAGACCTTCATGATGCTATAGAGCTACGGTATCTAGACCTTCATGATGCTATAGAGCTACGGTATCTAGACCTTCATGACGCTATAGAGCTACGGTATCTAGACCTTCATGATGCTATAGAGCTACGGTATCTAGACCTTCATGATGCTATAGAGCTACGGTATCTACACCTTCATGATGCTATAGAGCTACGGTATCTACACCTTCATGATGCTATAGAGCTACGGTATCTAGACCTTCATGATGCTATAGAGCTACGGTATCTACACCTTCATGATGCTATAGAGCTACGGTATCTAGACCTTCATGATGCTATAGAGCTACGGTATCTAGACCTTCATGATGCTATAGAGCTACGGTATCTAGACCTTCATGATGCTATAGAGCTACGGTATCTAGACCTTCATGATGCTATAGAGCTACGGTATCTAGAACTTCATGATGCTATAGAGCTACGGTGTCTAGACCTTCATGATGCTATAGAGCTACGGTATCTAGACCTTCATGATGCTATAGAGCTACGGTATCTAGACCTTCATGATGCTATAGAGCTACGGTATCTAGACCTTCATGATGCTAGAGAGCTACGTTATCTAGACCTTCATGATGCTATAGAGCTACGGTATCTACACCTTCATGATGCTATAGAGCTACGGTATCTAGACCTTCATGATGCTATAGAGCTACGGTATCTACACCTTCATGATGCTATAGAGCTACGGTATCTAGACCTTCATGATGCTATAGAGCTACGGTATCTACACCTTCATGATGCTACAGCTATAGAGCTACGGTATCTAGACCTTCATGATGCTATAGAGCTACGGTATCTACACCTTCATGATGCTATAGAGCTACGGTATCTACACCTTCATGATGCTATAGAGCTACGGTATCTACACCTTCATGATGCTATAGAGCTACGGTATCTAGACCTTCATGATGCTATAGAGCTACGGTATCTAGACCTTCATGATGCTACAGAGCTACGGTATCTACGCCTTCATGATGCTATAGAGCTACGGTATCTAGACCTTCATGATGCTATAGAGCTACGGTATCTAGACCTTCATGATGCTATAGAGCTACGGTATCTAGACCTTCATGATGCTATAGAGCTACGGTATCTAGACCTTTATGATGCTATAGAGCTACGGTATCTACACCTTCATGATGCTATAGAGCTACGGTATCTAGACCTTCATGATGCTATAGAGCTACGGTATCTACACCTTCATGATGCTATAGAGCTACGGTATCTACACCTTCATGATGCTATAGAGCTACGGTATCTACACCTTCATGATGCTATAGAGCTACGGTATCTACACCTTCATGATGCTATAGAGCTACGGTATCTACACCATGATGCTATAGAGCTACGGTATCTAGACCTTCATGATGCTATAGAGCTACGGTATCTACACCTTCATGATGCTATAGAGCTACGGTATCTAGACTTTCATGATGCTATAGAGCTACGGTATCTAGACCTTCATGATGCTATAGAGCTACGGTATCTACACCTTCATGATGCTATAGAGCTACGGTATCTAGACCTTCATGATGCTATAGAGCTACGGTATCTACACCTTCATGATGCTATAGAGCTACGGTATCTAGACCTTCATGATGCTATAGAGCTACGGTATCTACACCTTCATGATGCTACAGCTATAGAGCTACGGTATCTAGACCTTCATGATGCTATAGAGCTACGGTATCTACACCTTCATGATGCTATAGAGCTACGGTATCTAGACCTTCATGATGCTATAGAGCTACGGTATCTAGACCTTCATGATGCTATAGAGCTACGGTATCTAGACCTTCATGATGCTATAGAGCTACGGTATCTAGACCTTCATGATGCTATAGAGCTACGGTATCTAGACCTTCATGATGCTACAGAGCTACGGTATCTACGCCTTCATGATGCTATAGAGCTACGGTATCTACACCATGATGCTATAGAGCTACGGTATCTAGACCTTCATGATGCTATAGAGCTACGGTATCTAGACCTTCATGATGCTATAGAGCTACGGTATCTAGACCTTCATGATGCTATAGAGCTACGGTATCTACACCTTCATGATGCTATAGAGCTACGGTATCTAGACCTTCATGATGCTATAGAGCTACGGTATCTAGAACTTCATGATGCTATAGAGCTACGGTATCTAGACCTTCATGATGCTATAGAGCTACGGTATCTAGACCTTCATGATGCTATAGAGCTACGGTTTCTACACCTTCATGATGCTATAGAGCTACGGTATCTACACCTTCATGATGCTATAGAGCTACGGTATCTAGACCTTCATGATGCTATAGAGCTACGGTATCTAGACCTTCATGATGCTATAGAGCTACGGTATCTACACCTTCATGATGCTATAGAGCTACGGTATCTAGACCTTCATGATGCTATAGAGCTACGGTATCTAGACCTTCATGATGCTATAGAGCTACGGTATCTAGACCTTCATGATGCTATAGAGCTACGGTATCTACACCTTCATGATGCTACAGCTATAGAGCTACGGTATCTACACCTTCATGATGCTATAGAGCTACGGTATCTAGACCTTCATGATGCTATAGAGCTACGGTATCTAGACCTTCATGATGCTATAGAGCTACGGTATCTACACCTTCATGATGCTATAGAGCTACGGTATCTACACCATGATGCTATAGAGCTACGGTATCTAGACCTTCATGATGCTACAGCTATAGAGCTACGGTATCTAGACCTTCATGATGCTATAGAGCTACGGTATCTACACCTTCATGATGCTATAGAGCTACGGTATCTAGACCTTCATGATGCTATAGAGCTACGGTATCTACACCTTCATGATGCTACAGCTATAGAGCTACGGTATCTAGACCTTCATGATGCTATAGAGCTACGGTATCTACACCTTCATGATGCTATAGAGCTACGGTATCTAGACCTTCATGATGCTATAGAGCTACGGTATCTAGACCTTCATGATGCTATAGAGCTACGGTATCTACACCTTCATGATGCTATAGAGCTACGGTATCTACACCTTCATGATGCTATAGAGCTACGGTATCTAGACCTTCATGATGCTATAGAGCTACGGTATCTAGAACTTCATGATGCTATAGAGCTACGGTATCTAGACCTTCATGATGCTATAGAGCTACGGTATCTAGACCTTCATGATGCTATAGAGCTACGGTATCTACACCTTCATGATGCTATAGAGCTACGGTATCTACACCTTCATGATGCTATAGAGCTACGGTATCTAGACCTTCATGATGCTATAGAGCTACGGTATCTAGACCTTCATGATGCTATAGAGCTACGGTATCTAGACCTTCATGATGCTATAGAGCTACGGTATATAGACCTTCATGATGCTATAGAGCTACGGTATCTACACCTTCATGATGCTATAGAGCTACGGTATCTAGACCTTCATGATGCTATAGAGCTACGGTATCTACACCTTCATGATGCTATAGAGCTACGGTATCTAGACCTTCATGATGCTATAGAGCTACGGTATCTAGACCTTCATGATGCTATAGAGCTACGGTATCTACACCTTCATGATGCTATAGAGCTACGGTATCTACACCTTCATGATGCTATAGAGCTACGGTATCTAGACCTTCATGATGCTATAGAGCTACGGTATCTAGACCTTCATGATGCTATAGAGCTACGGTATCTACACCTTCATGATGCTATAGAGCTACGGTATCTACACCATGATGCTATAGAGCTACGGTATCTAGACCTTCATGATGCTACAGCTATAGAGCTACGGTATCTACACCTTCATGATGCTATAGAGCTACGGTATCTAGACCTTCATGATGCTATAGAGCTACGGTATCTACACCTTCATGATGCTACAGCTATAGAGCTACGGTATCTAGACCTTCATGATGCTATAGAGCTACGGTATCTAGACCTTCATGATGCTACAGCTATAGAGCTACGGTATCTACACCTTCATGATGCTATAGAGCTACGGTATCTAGACCTTCATGATGCTATAGAGCTACGGTATCTACACCTTCATGATGCTACAGCTATAGATCTACGGTATCTAGACCTTCATGATGCTATAGAGCTACGGTATCTAGACCTTCATGATGCTATAGAGCTACGGTATCTAGACCTTCATGATGCTATAGAGCTACGGTATCTAGACCTTCATGATGCTATAGAGCTACGGTATCTACACCTTCATGATGCTATAGAGCTACGGTATCTAGACCTTCATGATGCTATAGAGCTACGGTATCTAGACCTTCATGATGCTATAGAGCTACGGTATCTAGACCTTCATGATGCTATAGAGCTACGGTATCTAGACCTTCATGATGCTACAGAGCTACGGTATCTACGCCTTCATGATGCTATAGAGCTACGGTATCTACGCCTTCATGATGCTATAGAGCTACGGTATCTAGACCTTCATGATGCTATAGAGCTACGGTATCTAGACCTTCATGATGCTATAGAGCTACGGTATCTAGACCTTCATGATGCTATAGAGCTACGGTATCTACACCTTCATGATGCTATAGAGCTACGGTATCTAGACCTTCATGATGCTATAGAGCTACGGTATCTAGAACTTCATGATGCTATAGAGCTACGGTATCTAGACCTTCATGATGCTATAGAGCTACGGTATCTAGACCTTCATGATGCTATAGAGCTACGGTATCTACACCTTCATGATGCTATAGAGCTACGGTATCTAGACCTTCATGATGCTATAGAGCTACGGTATCTAGACCTTCATGATGCTATAGAGCTACGGTATCTAGACCTTCATGATGCTATAGAGCTACGGTATCTAGACCTTCATGATGCTATAGAGCTACGGTATCTAGACCTTCATGATGCTATAGAGCTACGGTATCTACACCTTCATGATGCTATAGAGCTACGGTATCTAGACCTTCATGATGCTATAGAGCTACGGTATCTACACCTTCATGATGCTATAGAGCTACGGTATCTAGACCTTCATGATGCTATAGAGCTACGGTATCTAGACCTTCATGATGCTATAGAGCTACGGTATCTACACCTTCATGATGCTACAGCTATAGAGCTACGGTATCTACACCTTCATGATGCTATAGAGCTACGGTATCTAGACCTTCATGATGCTATAGAGCTACGGTATCTAGACCTTCATGATGCTATAGAGCTACGGTATCTACACCTTCATGATGCTATAGAGCTACGGTATCTACACCATGATGCTATAGAGCTACGGTATCTAGACCTTCATGATGCTACAGCTATAGAGCTACGGTATCTACACCTTCATGATGCTATAGAGCTACGGTATCTAGACCTTCATGATGCTATAGAGCTACGGTATCTACACCTTCATGATGCTACAGCTATAGAGCTACGGTATCTAGACCTTCATGATGCTATAGAGCTACGGTATCTAGACCTTCATGATGCTATAGAGCTACGGTATCTAGACCTTCATGATGCTATAGAGCTACGGTATCTACACCTTCATGATGCTATAGAGCTACGGTATCTACACCTTCATGATGCTATAGAGCTACGGTATCTACACCTTCATGATGCTATAGAGCTACGGTATCTAGACCTTCATGATGCTATAGAGCTACGGTATCTACACCTTCATGATGCTATAGAGCTACGGTATCTAGACCTTCATGATGCTATAGAGCTACGGTATCTACACCTTCATGATGCTATAGAGCTACGGTATCTACACCTTCATGATGCTATAGAGCTACGGTATCTACACCTTCATGATGCTATAGAGCTACGGTATCTACACCTTCATGATGCTATAGAGCTACGGTATCTACACCTTCATGATGCTATAGAGCTACGGTATCTACACCTTCATGATGCTATAGAGCTACGGTATCTACACCATGATGCTATAGAGCTACGGTATCTAGACCTTCATGATGCTATAGAGCTACGGTATCTAGACCTTCATGATGCTATAGAGCTACGGTATCTAGACCTTCATGATGCTATAGAGCTACGGTATCTACACCTTCATGATGCTATAGAGCTACGGTATCTAGACCTTCATGATGCTATAGAGCTACGGTATCTAGACCTTCATGATGCTATAGAGCTACGGTATCTACACCTTCATGATGCTATAGAGCTACGGTATCTAGACCTTCATGATGCTATAGAGCTACGGTATCTACACCTTCATGATGCTATAGAGCTACGGTATCTAGACCTTCATGATGCTATAGAGCTACGGTATCTAGACCTTCATGATGCTATAGAGCTACGGTATCTAGACCTTCATGATGCTATAGAGCTACGGTATCTAGACCTTCATGATGCTATAGAGCTACGGTATCTAGACCTTCATGATGCTATAGAGCTACGGTATCTAGACCTTCATGATGCTATAGAGCTACGGTATCTAGACCTTCATGATGCTATAGAGCTACGGTATCTAGACCTTCATGATGCTATAGAGCTACGGTATCTAGACCTTCATGATGCTATAGAGCTACGGTATCTAGACCTTCATGATGCTATAGAGCTACGGTATCTAGACCTTCATGATGCTATAGAGCTACGGTATCTACACCTTCATGATGCTATAGAGCTACGGTATCTAGACCTTCATGATGCTATAGAGCTACGGTATCTAGACCTTCATGATGCTATAGAGCTACGGTATCTACACCTTCATGATGCTAGTAGAGCTACGGTATCTAGACCTTCATGATGCTATAGAGCTACGGTATCTACACCTTCATGATGCTATAGAGCTACGGTATCTACACCTTCATGATGCTATAGAGCTACGGTATCTACACCTTCATGATGCTATAGAGCTACGGTATCTAGACCTTCATGATGCTATAGAGCTACGGTATCTAGACCTTCATGATGCTATAGAGCTACGGTATCTAGACCTTCATGATGCTATAGAGCTACGGTATCTAGACCTTCATGATGCTATAGAGCTACGGTATCTACACCTTCATGATGCTATAGAGCTACGGTATCTACACCTTCATGATGCTATAGAGCTACGGTATCTAGACCTTCATGATGCTATAGAGCTACGGTATCTAGACCTTCATGATGCTATAGAGCTACGGTATCTACACCTTCATGATGCTATAGAGCTACGGTATCTAGACCTTCATGATGCTATAGAGCTACGGTATCTAGACCTTCATGATGCTATAGAGCTACGGTATCTAGACCTTCATGATGCTATAGAGCTACGGTATCTAGACCTTCATGATGCTATAGAGCTACGGTATCTAGACCTTCATGATGCTATAGAGCTACGGTATCTAGACCTTCATGATGCTATAGAGCTACGGTATCTAGACCTTCATGATGCTATAGAGCTACGGTATCTAGACCTTCATGATGCTATAGAGCTACGGTATCTAGACCTTCATGATGCTATAGAGCTACGGTATCTAGACCTTCATGATGCTATAGAGCTACGGTATCTACACCTTCATGATGCTATAGAGCTACGGTATCTAGACCTTCATGATGCTATAGAGCTACGGTATCTAGACCTTCATGATGCTATAGAGCTACGGTATCTAGACCTTCATGATGCTATAGAGCTACGGTATCTAGACCTTCATGATGCTATAGAGCTACGGTATCTAGACCTTCATGATGCTATAGAGCTACGGTATCTAGACCTTCATGATGCTATAGAGCTACGGTATCTACACCTTCATGATGCTATAGAGCTACGGTATCTAGACCTTCATGATGCTATAGAGCTACGGTATCTACACCTTCATGATGCTATAGAGCTACGGTATCTACACCTTCATGATGCTATAGAGCTACGGTATCTAGACCTTCATGATGCTATAGAGCTACGGTATCTAGACCTTCATGATGCTATAGAGCTACGGTATCTAGACCTTCATGATGCTATAGAGCTACGGTATCTAGACCTTCATGATGCTATAGAGCTACGGTATCTAGACCTTCATGATGCTATAGAGCTACGGTATCTAGACCTTCATGATGCTATAGAGCTACGGTATCTAGACCTTCATGATGCTATAGAGCTACGGTATCTAGACCTTCATGATGCTATAGAGCTACGGTATCTAGACCTTCATGATGCTATAGAGCTACGGTATCTACACCTTCATGATGCTATAGAGCTACGGTATCTAGACCTTCATGATGCTATAGAGCTACGGTATCTAGACCTTCATGATGCTATAGAGCTACGGTATCTAGACCTTCATGATGCTATAGAGCTACGGTATCTAGACCTTCATGATGCTATAGAGCTACGGTATCTAGACCTTCATGATGCTATAGAGCTACGGTATCTACACCTTCATGATGCTATAGAGCTACGGTATCTAGACCTTCATGATGCTATAGAGCTACGGTATCTAGACCTTCATGATGCTATAGAGCTACGGTATCTAGACCTTCATGATGCTATAGAGCTACGGTATCTAGACCTTCATGATGCTATAGAGCTACGGTATCTACACCTTCATGATGCTATAGAGCTACGGTATCTAGACCTTCATGATGCTATAGAGCTACGGTATCTAGACCTTCATGATGCTATAGAGCTACGGTATCTAGACCTTCATGATGCTATAGAGCTACGGTATCTAGACCTTCATGATGCTATAGAGCTACGGTATCTAGACCTTCATGATGCTATAGAGCTACGGTATCTAGACCTTCATGATGCTATAGAGCTACGGTATCTAGACCTTCATGATGCTATAGAGCTACGGTATCTAGACCTTCATGATGCTATAGAGCTACGGTATCTAGACCTTCATGATGCTATAGAGCTACGGTATCTAGACCTTCATGATGCTATAGAGCTACGGTATCTAGACCTTCATGATGCTATAGAGCTACGGTATCTAGACCTTCATGATGCTATAGAGCTACGGTATCTAGACCTTCATGATGCTATAGAGCTACGGTATCTAGACCTTCATGATGCTATAGAGCTACGGTATCTAGACCTTCATGATGCTATAGAGCTACGGTATCTAGACCTTCATGATGCTATAGAGCTACGGTATCTAGACCTTCATGATGCTATAGAGCTACGGTATCTACACCTTCATGATGCTATAGAGCTACGGTATCTAGACCTTCATGATGCTATAGAGCTACGGTATCTAGACCTTCATGATGCTATAGAGCTACGGTATCTAGACCTTCATGATGCTATAGAGCTACGGTATCTAGACCTTCATGATGCTATAGAGCTACGGTATCTAGACCTTCATGATGCTATAGAGCTACGGTATCTAGACCTTCATGATGCTATAGAGCTACGGTATCTAGACCTTCATGATGCTATAGAGCTACGGTATCTAGACCTTCATGATGCTATAGAGCTACGGTATCTAGACCTTCATGATGCTATAGAGCTACGGTATCTAGACCTTCATGATGCTATAGAGCTACGGTATCTAGACCTTCATGATGCTATAGAGCTACGGTATCTAGACCTTCATGATGCTATAGAGCTACGGTATCTAGACCTTCATGATGCTATAGAGCTACGGTATCTAGACCTTCATGATGCTATAGAGCTACGGTATCTAGACCTTCATGATGCTATAGAGCTACGGTATCTAGACCTTCATGATGCTATAGAGCTACGGTATCTAGACCTTCATGATGCTATAGAGCTACGGTATCTAGACCTTCATGATGCTATAGAGCTACGGTATCTAGACCTTCATGATGCTATAGAGCTACGGTATCTAGACCTTCATGATGCTATAGAGCTACGGTATCTAGACCTTCATGATGCTATAGAGCTACGGTATCTAGACCTTCATGATGCTATAGAGCTACGGTATCTAGACCTTCATGATGCTATAGAGCTACGGTATCTACACCTTCATGATGCTATAGAGCTACGGTATCTACACCTTCATGATGCTATAGAGCTACGGTATCTAGACCTTCATGATGCTATAGAGCTACGGTATCTAGACCTTCATGATGCTATAGAGCTACGGTATCTACACCTTCATGATGCTATAGAGCTACGGTATCTAGACCTTCATGATGCTATAGAGCTACGGTATCTAGACCTTCATGATGCTATAGAGCTACGGTATCTACACCTTCATGATGCTATAGAGCTACGGTATCTACACCTTCATGATGCTATAGAGCTACGGTATCTAGACCTTCATGATGCTATAGAGCTACGGTATCTAGACCTTCATGATGCTATAGAGCTACGGTATCTAGACCTTCATGATGCTATAGAGCTACGGTATCTAGACCTTCATGATGCTATAGAGCTACGGTATCTACACCTTCATGATGCTATAGAGCTACGGTATCTAGACCTTCATGATGCTATAGAGCTACGGTATCTAGACCTTCATGATGCTATAGAGCTACGGTATCTAGACCTTCATGATGCTATAGAGCTACGGTATCTACACCTTCATGATGCTATAGAGCTACGGTATCTAGACCTTCATGATGCTATAGAGCTACGGTATCTACACCTTCATGATGCTATAGAGCTACGGTATCTAGACCTTCATGATGCTATAGAGCTACGGTATCTAGACCTTCATGATGCTATAGAGCTACGGTATCTACACCTTCATGATGCTATAGAGCTACGGTATCTAGACCTTCATGATGCTATAGAGCTACGGTATCTAGACCTTCATGATGCTATAGAGCTACGGTATCTAGACCTTCATGATGCTATAGAGCTACGGTATCTAGACCTTCATGATGCTATAGAGCTACGGTATCTAGACCTTCATGATGCTATAGAGCTACGGTATCTAGACCTTCATGATGCTATAGAGCTACGGTATCTAGACCTTCATGATGCTATAGAGCTACGGTATCTAGACCTTCATGATGCTATAGAGCTACGGTATCTAGACCTTCATGATGCTATAGAGCTACGGTATCTAGACCTTCATGATGCTATAGAGCTACGGTATCTAGACCTTCATGATGCTATAGAGCTACGGTATCTACACCTTCATGATGCTATAGAGCTACGGTATCTAGACCTTCATGATGCTATAGAGCTACGGTATCTACACCTTCATGATGCTATAGAGCTACGGTATCTACACCTTCATGATGCTATAGAGCTACGGTATCTAGACCTTCATGATGCTATAGAGCTACGGTATCTACACCTTCATGATGCTATAGAGCTACGGTATCTAGACCTTCATGATGCTATAGAGCTACGGTATCTAGACCTTCATGATGCTATAGAGCTACGGTATCTAGACCTTCATGATGCTATAGAGCTACGGTATCTAGACCTTCATGATGCTATAGAGCTACGGTATCTAGACCTTCATGATGCTATAGAGCTACGGTATCTACACCTTCATGATGCTATAGAGCTACGGTATCTAGACCTTCATGATGCTATAGAGCTACGGTATCTAGACCTTCATGATGCTATAGAGCTACGGTATCTAGACCTTCATGATGCTATAGAGCTACGGTATCTAGACCTTCATGATGCTATAGAGCTACGGTATCTAGACCTTCATGATGCTATAGAGCTACGGTATCTAGACCTTCATGATGCTATAGAGCTACGGTATCTAGACCTTCATGATGCTATAGAGCTACGGTATCTAGACCTTCATGATGCTATAGAGCTACGGTATCTAGACCTTCATGATGCTATAGAGCTACGGTATCTAGACCTTCATGATGCTATAGAGCTACGGTATCTAGACCTTCATGATGCTATAGAGCTACGGTATCTACACCTTCATGATGCTATAGAGCTACGGTATCTAGACCTTCATGATGCTATAGAGCTACGGTATCTAGACCTTCATGATGCTATAGAGCTACGGTATCTAGACCTTCATGATGCTATAGAGCTACGGTATCTAGACCTTCATGATGCTATAGAGCTACGGTATCTAGACCTTCATGATGCTATAGAGCTACGGTATCTAGACCTTCATGATGCTATAGAGCTACGGTATCTAGACCTTCATGATGCTATAGAGCTACGGTATCTAGACCTTCATGATGCTATAGAGCTACGGTATCTACACCTTCATGATGCTATAGAGCTACGGTATCTACACCTTCATGATGCTATAGAGCTACGGTATCTAGACCTTCATGATGCTATAGAGCTACGGTATCTAGACCTTCATGATGCTATAGAGCTACGGTATCTACACCTTCATGATGCTATAGAGCTACGGTATCTACACCTTCATGATGCTATAGAGCTACGGTATCTAGACCTTCATGATGCTATAGAGCTACGGTATCTAGACCTTCATGATGCTATAGAGCTACGGTATCTAGACCTTCATGATGCTATAGAGCTACGGTATCTAGACCTTCATGATGCTATAGAGCTACGGTATCTAGACCTTCATGATGCTATAGAGCTACGGTATCTAGACCTTCATGATGCTATAGAGCTACGGTATCTAGACCTTCATGATGCTATAGAGCTACGGTATCTAGACCTTCATGATGCTATAGAGCTACGGTATCTACACCATGATGCTATAGAGCTACGGTATCTAGACCTTCATGATGCTATAGAGCTACGGTATCTAGACCTTCATGATGCTATAGAGCTACGGTATCTAGACCTTCATGATGCTATAGAGCTACGGTATCTAGACCTTCATGATGCTACAGCTATAGAGCTACGGTATCTAGACCTTCATGATGCTATAGAGCTACGGTATCTACACCTTCATGATGCTATAGAGCTACGGTATCTAGACCTTCATGATGCTATAGAGCTACGGTATCTAGACCTTCATGATGCTATAGAGCTACGGTATCTAGACCTTCATGATGCTATAGAGCTACGGTATCTAGACCTTCATGATGCTATAGAGCTACGGTATCTAGACCTTCATGATGCTATAGAGCTACGGTATCTAGACCTTCATGATGCTATAGAGCTACGGTATCTAGACCTTCATGATGCTATAGAGCTACGGTATCTACACCTTCATGATGCTATAGAGCTACGGTATCTAGACCTTCATGATGCTATAGAGCTACGGTATCTAGACCTTCATGATGCTATAGAGCTACGGTATCTAGACCTTCATGATGCTATAGAGCTACGGTATCTAGACCTTCATGATGCTATAGAGCTACGGTATCTAGACCTTCATGATGCTATAGAGCTACGGTATCTAGACCTTCATGATGCTATAGAGCTACGGTATCTAGACCTTCATGATGCTATAGAGCTACGGTATCTAGACCTTCATGATGCTATAGAGCTACGGTATCTAGACCTTCATGATGCTATAGAGCTACGGTATCTAGACCTTCATGATGCTATAGAGCTACGGTATCTAGACCTTCATGATGCTATAGAGCTACGGTATCTAGACCTTCATGATGCTATAGAGCTACGGTATCTAGACCTTCATGATGCTATAGAGCTACGGTATCTAGACCTTCATGATGCTATAGAGCTACGGTATCTACACCTTCATGATGCTATAGAGCTACGGTATCTAGACCTTCATGATGCTATAGAGCTACGGTATCTAGACCTTCATGATGCTATAGAGCTACGGTATCTAGACCTTCATGATGCTATAGAGCTACGGTATCTAGACCTTCATGATGCTATAGAGCTACGGTATCTAGACCTTCATGATGCTATAGAGCTACGGTATCTAGACCTTCATGATGCTATAGAGCTACGGTATCTAGACCTTCATGATGCTATAGAGCTACGGTATCTAGACCTTCATGATGCTATAGAGCTACGGTATCTAGACCTTCATGATGCTATAGAGCTACGGTATCTAGACCTTCATGATGCTATAGAGCTACGGTATCTACACCTTCATGATGCTATAGAGCTACGGTATCTAGACCTTCATGATGCTATAGAGCTACGGTATCTACACCTTCATGATGCTATAGAGCTACGGTATCTAGACCTTCATGATGCTATAGAGCTACGGTATCTAGACCTTCATGATGCTATAGAGCTACGGTATCTAGACCTTCATGATGCTATAGAGCTACGGTATCTAGACCTTCATGATGCTATAGAGCTACGGTATCTAGACCTTCATGATGCTATAGAGCTACGGTATCTAGACCTTCATGATGCTATAGAGCTACGGTATCTAGACCTTCATGATGCTATAGAGCTACGGTATCTAGACCTTCATGATGCTATAGAGCTACGGTATCTAGACCTTCATGATGCTATAGAGCTACGGTATCTAGACCTTCATGATGCTATAGAGCTACGGTATCTACACCTTCATGATGCTATAGAGCTACGGTATCTAGACCTTCATGATGCTATAGAGCTACGGTATCTACACCTTCATGATGCTATAGAGCTACGGTATCTAGACCTTCATGATGCTATAGAGCTACGGTATCTACACCTTCATGATGCTATAGAGCTACGGTATCTAGACCTTCATGATGCTATAGAGCTACGGTATCTACACCTTCATGATGCTATAGAGCTACGGTATCTAGACCTTCATGATGCTATAGAGCTACGGTATCTACACCTTCATGATGCTATAGAGCTACGGTATCTAGACCTTCATGATGCTATAGAGCTACGGTATCTAGACCTTCATGATGCTATAGAGCTACGGTATCTACGACCTTCATGATGCTATAGAGCTACGGTATCTAGACCTTCATGATGCTATAGAGCTACGGTATCTAGACCTTCATGATGCTATAGAGCTACGGTATCTAGACCTTCATGATGCTATAGAGCTACGGTATCTAGACCTTCATGATGCTATAGAGCTACGGTATCTACACCTTCATGATGCTATAGAGCTACGGTATCTAGACCTTCATGATGCTATAGAGCTACGGTATCTACACCTTCATGATGCTATAGAGCTACGGTATCTACACCTTCATGATGCTATAGAGCTACGGTATCTACACCTTCATGATGCTATAGAGCTACGGTATCTACACCTTCATGATGCTATAGAGCTACGGTATCTACACCTTCATGATGCTATAGAGCTACGGTATCTAGACCTTCATGATGCTATAGAGCTACGGTATCTACACCTTCATGATGCTATAGAGCTACGGTATCTAGACCTTCATGATGCTATAGAGCTACGGTATCTAGACCTTCATGATGCTATAGAGCTACGGTATCTACACCTTCATGATGCTATAGAGCTACGGTATCTAGACCTTCATGATGCTATAGAGCTACGGTATCTACACCTTCATGATGCTATAGAGCTACGGTATCTAGACCTTCATGATGCTATAGAGCTACGGTATCTACACCTTCATGATGCTACAGCTATAGAGCTACGGTATCTAGACCTTCATGATGCTATAGAGCTACGGTATCTACACCTTCATGATGCTATAGAGCTACGGTATCTAGACCTTCATGATGCTATAGAGCTACGGTATCTACACCTTCATGATGCTATAGAGCTACGGTATCTAGACCTTCATGATGCTATAGAGCTACGGTATCTAGACCTTCATGATGCTATAGAGCTACGGTATCTAGACCTTCATGATGCTATAGAGCTACGGTATCTACACCTTCATGATGCTATAGAGCTACGGTATCTACACCTTCATGATGCTATAGAGCTACGGTATCTAGACCTTCATGATGCTATAGAGCTACGGTATCTAGACCTTCATGATGCTATAGAGCTACGGTATCTACACCTTCATGATGCTATAGAGCTACGGTATCTACACCTTCATGATGCTATAGAGCTACGGTATCTAGACCTTCATGATGCTATAGAGCTACGGTATCTAGACCTTCATGATGCTATAGAGCTACGGTATCTAGACCTTCATGATGCTATAGAGCTACGGTATCTAGACCTTCATGATGCTATAGAGCTACGGTATCTAGACCTTCATGATGCTACAGCTAGAGCTACGGTATCTAGACCTTCATGATGCTATAGAGCTACGGTATCTAGACCTTCATGATGCTATAGAGCTACGGTATCTAGACCTTCATGATGCTATAGAGCTACGGTATCTACACCTTCATGATGCTATAGAGCTACGGTATCTAGACCTTCATGATGCTATAGAGCTACGGTATCTAGACCTTCATGATGCTATAGAGCTACGGTATCTAGACCTTCATGATGCTACAGCTATAGAGCTACGGTATCTAGACCTTCATGATGCTATAGAGCTACGGTATCTACACCTTCATGATGCTATAGAGCTACGGTATCTAGACCTTCATGATGCTATAGAGCTACGGTATCTAGACCTTCATGATGCTATAGAGCTACGGTATCTAGACCTTCATGATGCTATAGAGCTACGGTATCTAGACCTTCATGATGCTATAGAGCTACGGTATCTAGACCTTCATGATGCTATAGAGCTACGGTATCTAGACCTTCATGATGCTATAGAGCTACGGTATCTAGACCTTCATGATGCTATAGAGCTACGGTATCTACACCTTCATGATGCTATAGAGCTACGGTATCTAGACCTTCATGATGCTATAGAGCTACGGTATCTAGACCTTCATGATGCTATAGAGCTACGGTATCTAGACCTTCATGATGCTATAGAGCTACGGTATCTAGACCTTCATGATGCTATAGAGCTACGGTATCTAGACCTTCATGATGCTATAGAGCTACGGTATCTAGACCTTCATGATGCTATAGAGCTACGGTATCTAGACCTTCATGATGCTATAGAGCTACGGTATCTAGACCTTCATGATGCTATAGAGCTACGGTATCTACACCTTCATGATGCTATAGAGCTACGGTATCTAGACCTTCATGATGCTATAGAGCTACGGTATCTAGACCTTCATGATGCTATAGAGCTACGGTATCTAGACCTTCATGATGCTATAGAGCTACGGTATCTAGACCTTCATGATGCTATAGAGCTACGGTATCTAGACCTTCATGATGCTATAGAGCTACGGTATCTAGACCTTCATGATGCTATAGAGCTACGGTATCTAGACCTTCATGATGCTATAGAGCTACGGTATCTAGACCTTCATGATGCTATAGAGCTACGGTATCTAGACCTTCATGATGCTATAGAGCTACGGTATCTAGACCTTCATGATGCTATAGAGCTACGGTATCTACACCTTCATGATGCTATAGAGCTACGGTATCTAGACCTTCATGATGCTATAGAGCTACGGTATCTACACCTTCATGATGCTATAGAGCTACGGTATCTAGACCTTCATGATGCTATAGAGCTACGGTATCTACACCTTCATGATGCTACAGCTATAGAGCTACGGTATCTAGACCTTCATGATGCTATAGAGCTACGGTATCTACACCTTCATGATGCTATAGAGCTACGGTATCTACACCTTCATGATGCTATAGAGCTACGGTATCTACACCTTCATGATGCTATAGAGCTACGGTATCTACACCTTCATGATGCTATAGAGCTACGGTATCTAGACCTTCATGATGCTATAGAGCTACGGTATCTAGACCTTCATGATGCTACAGAGCTACGGTATCTACGCCTTCATGATGCTATAGAGCTACGGTATCTAGACCTTCATGATGCTATAGAGCTACGGTATCTAGACCTTCATGATGCTATAGAGCTACGGTATCTAGACCTTCATGATGCTATAGAGCTACGGTATCTAGACCTTCATGATGCTATAGAGCTACGGTATCTACACCTTCATGATGCTATAGAGCTACGGTATCTAGACCTTCATGATGCTATAGAGCTACGGTATCTACACCTTCATGATGCTATAGAGCTACGGTATCTACACCTTCATGATGCTATAGAGCTACGGTATCTACACCTTCATGATGCTATAGAGCTACGGTATCTACACCTTCATGATGCTATAGAGCTACGGTATCTACACCATGATGCTATAGAGCTACGGTATCTAGACCTTCATGATGCTATAGAGCTACGGTATCTACACCTTCATGATGCTATAGAGCTACGGTATCTAGACTTTCATGATGCTATAGAGCTACGGTATCTAGACCTTCATGATGCTATAGAGCTACGGTATCTACACCTTCATGATGCTATAGAGCTACGGTATCTAGACCTTCATGATGCTATAGAGCTACGGTATCTACACCTTCATGATGCTATAGAGCTACGGTATCTAGACCTTCATGATGCTATAGAGCTACGGTATCTACACCTTCATGATGCTACAGCTATAGAGCTACGGTATCTAGACCTTCATGATGCTATAGAGCTACGGTATCTACACCTTCATGATGCTATAGAGCTACGGTATCTAGACCTTCATGATGCTATAGAGCTACGGTATCTAGACCTTCATGATGCTATAGAGCTACGGTATCTAGACCTTCATGATGCTATAGAGCTACGGTATCTAGACCTTCATGATGCTACAGAGCTACGGTATCTACGCCTTCATGATGCTATAGAGCTACGGTATCTACACCATGATGCTATAGAGCTACGGTATCTAGACCTTCATGATGCTATAGAGCTACGGTATCTAGACCTTCATGATGCTATAGAGCTACGGTATCTAGACCTTCATGATGCTATAGAGCTACGGTATCTACACCTTCATGATGCTATAGAGCTACGGTATCTAGACCTTCATGATGCTATAGAGCTACGGTATCTAGAACTTCATGATGCTATAGAGCTACGGTATCTAGACCTTCATGATGCTATAGAGCTACGGTATCTAGACCTTCATGATGCTATAGAGCTACGGTTTCTACACCTTCATGATGCTATAGAGCTACGGTATCTACACCTTCATGATGCTATAGAGCTACGGTATCTAGACCTTCATGATGCTATAGAGCTACGGTATCTAGACCTTCATGATGCTATAGAGCTACGGTATCTACACCTTCATGATGCTATAGAGCTACGGTATCTAGACCTTCATGATGCTATAGAGCTACGGTATCTAGACCTTCATGATGCTATAGAGCTACGGTATCTAGACCTTCATGATGCTATAGAGCTACGGTATCTACACCTTCATGATGCTACAGCTATAGAGCTACGGTATCTACACCTTCATGATGCTATAGAGCTACGGTATCTAGACCTTCATGATGCTATAGAGCTACGGTATCTAGACCTTCATGATGCTATAGAGCTACGGTATCTACACCTTCATGATGCTATAGAGCTACGGTATCTACACCATGATGCTATAGAGCTACGGTATCTAGACCTTCATGATGCTACAGCTATAGAGCTACGGTATCTACACCTTCATGATGCTATAGAGCTACGGTATCTACACCTTCATGATGCTATAGAGCTACGGTATCTAGACCTTCATGATGCTATAGAGCTACGGTATCTACACCTTCATGATGCTACAGCTATAGAGCTACGGTATCTAGACCTTCATGATGCTATAGAGCTACGGTATCTACACCTTCATGATGCTATAGAGCTACGGTATCTAGACCTTCATGATGCTATAGAGCTACGGTATCTAGACCTTCATGATGCTATAGAGCTACGGTATCTACACCTTCATGATGCTATAGAGCTACGGTATCTACACCTTCATGATGCTATAGAGCTACGGTATCTAGACCTTCATGATGCTATAGAGCTACGGTATCTAGAACTTCATGATGCTACAGAGCTACGGTATCTAGACCTTCATGATGCTACAGAGCTACGGTATCTAGACCTTCATGATGCTATAGAGCTACGGTATCTACACCTTCATGATGCTATAGAGCTACGGTATCTAGACCTTCATGATGCTATAGAGCTACGGTATCTAGACCTTCATGATGCTATAGAGCTACGGTATCTAGACCTTCATGATGCTATAGAGCTACGGTATATAGACCTTCATGATGCTATAGAGCTACGGTATCTACACCTTCATGATGCTATAGAGCTACGGTATCTAGACCTTCATGATGCTATAGAGCTACGGTATCTACACCTTCATGATGCTATAGAGCTACGGTATCTAGACCTTCATGATGCTATAGAGCTACGGTATCTAGACCTTCATGATGCTATAGAGCTACGGTATCTACACCTTCATGATGCTATAGAGCTACGGTATCTACACCTTCATGATGCTATAGAGCTACGGTATCTAGACCTTCATGATGCTATAGAGCTACGGTATCTAGACCTTCATGATGCTATAGAGCTACGGTATCTACACCTTCATGATGCTATAGAGCTACGGTATCTACACCATGATGCTATAGAGCTACGGTATCTAGACCTTCATGATGCTACAGCTATAGAGCTACGGTATCTACACCTTCATGATGCAATAGAGCTACGGTATCTAGACCTTCATGATGCTATAGAGCTACGGTATCTACACCTTCATGATGCTACAGCTATAGAGCTACGGTATCTAGACCTTCATGATGCTATAGAGCTACGGTATCTAGACCTTCATGATGCTACAGCTATAGAGCTACGGTATCTACACCTTCATGATGCTATAGAGCTACGGTATCTAGACCTTCATGATGCTATAGAGCTACGGTATCTACACCTTCATGATGCTACAGCTATAGATCTACGGTATCTAGACCTTCATGATGCTATAGAGCTACGGTATCTAGACCTTCATGATGCTATAGAGCTACGGTATCTAGACCTTCATGATGCTATAGAGCTACGGTATCTAGACCTTCATGATGCTATAGAGCTACGGTATCTACACCTTCATGATGCTATAGAGCTACGGTATCTAGACCTTCATGATGCTATAGAGCTACGGTATCTAGACCTTCATGATGCTATAGAGCTACGGTATCTAGACCTTCATGATGCTATAGAGCTACGGTATCTAGACCTTCATGATGCTACAGAGCTACGGTATCTACGCCTTCATGATGCTATAGAGCTACGGTATCTACGCCTTCATGATGCTATAGAGCTACGGTATCTAGACCTTCATGATGCAATAGAGCTACGGTATCTAGACCTTCATGATGCTATAGAGCTACGGTATCTAGACCTTCATGATGCTATAGAGCTACGGTATCTACACCTTCATGATGCTATAGAGCTACGGTATCTAGACCTTCATGATGCTATAGAGCTACGGTATCTAGAACTTCATGATGCTATAGAGCTACGGTATCTACACCTTCATGATGCTATAGAGCTACGGTATCTAGACCTTCATGATGCTATAGAGCTACGGTATCTAGAACTTCATGATGCTATAGAGCTACGGTATCTAGACCTTCATGATGCTATAGAGCTACGGTATCTAGACCTTCATGATGCTATAGAGCTACGGTATCTACACCTTCATGATGCTATAGAGCTACGGTATCTAGACCTTCATGATGCTATAGAGCTACGGTATCTAGACCTTCATGATGCTATAGAGCTACGGTATCTAGACCTTCATGATGCTATAGAGCTACGGTATCTAGACCTTCATGATGCTATAGAGCTACGGTATCTAGACCTTCATGATGCTATAGAGCTACGGTATCTACACCTTCATGATGCTATAGAGCTACGGTATCTAGACCTTCATGATGCTATAGAGCTACGGTATCTACACCTTCATGATGCTACAGCTATAGAGCTACGGTATCTACACCTTCATGATGCTATAGAGCTACGGTATCTAGACCTGCATGATGCTATAGAGCTACGGTATCTAGACCTTCATGATGCTATAGAGCTACGGTATCTACACCTTCATGATGCTATAGAGCTACGGTATCTACACCATGATGCTATAGAGCTACGGTATCTAGACCTTCATGATGCTACAGCTATAGAGCTACGGTATCTACACCTTCATGATGCTATAGAGCTACGGTATCTAGACCTTCATGATGCTATAGAGCTACGGTATCTACACCTTCATGATGCTACAGCTATAGAGCTACGGTATCTAGACCTTCATGATGCTATAGAGCTACGGTATCTAGACCTTCATGATGCTATAGAGCTACGGTATCTAGACCTTCATGATGCTATAGAGCTACGGTATCTACACCTTCATGATGCTATAGAGCTACGGTATCTACACCTTCATGATGCTATAGAGCTACGGTATCTACACCTTCATGATGCTAGAGAGCTACGGTATCTAGACCTTCATGATGCTATAGAGCTACGGTATCTACACCTTCATGATGCTATAGAGCTACGGTATCTAGACCTTCATGATGCTATAGAGCTACGGTATCTACACCTTCATGATGCTATAGAGCTACGGTATCTACACCTTCATGATGCTATAGAGCTACGGTATCTACACCTTCATGATGCTATAGAGCTACGGTATCTACACCTTCATGATGCTATAGAGCTACGGTATCTACACCTCCATGATGCTATAGAGCTACGGTATCTACACCTTCATGATGCTATAGAGCTACGGTATCTACACCATGATGCTATAGAGCTACGGTATCTAGACCTTCATGATGCTATAGAGCTACGGTATCTAGACCTTAATGATGCTACAGAGCTACGGTATCTAGACCTTAATGATGCTACAGAGCTACGGTATCTACACCTTCATGATGCTATAGAGCTACGGTATCTAGACCTTCATGATGCTATAGAGCTACGGTATCTAGACCTTCATGATGCTACAGAGCTACGGTATCTACACCTTCATGATGCTACAGAGCTACGGTATATATACCTTCATGATGCTATAGAGCTACGGTATCTACACCTTCATGATGCTATAGAGCTACGGTATCTAGACCTTCATGATGCTATAGAGCTACGGTATCTAGACCTTCATGATGCTATAGAGCTACGATATCTAGACCTTCATGATGCTATAGAGCTACGGTATCTAGACCTTCATGATGCTATAGAGCTACGGTATCTAGACCTTCATGATGCTATAGAGCTACGGTATCTAGACCTTCATGATGCTATAGAGCTACGGTATCTAGACCTTCATGATGCTATAGAGCTACGGTATCTAGACCTTCATGATGCTATAGAGCTACGGTATCTAGACCTTCATGATGCTATAGAGCTACGGTATCTAGACCTTCATGATGCTATAGAGCTACGGTATCTAGACCTTCATGATGCTATAGAGCTACGGTATCTACACCTTCATGATGCTATAGAGCTACGGTATCTAGACCTTCATGATGCTATAGAGCTACGGTATCTACACCTTCATGATGCTACAGCTATAGAGCTACGGTATCTAGACCTTCATGATGCTATAGAGCTACGGTATCTACACCTTCATGATGCTATAGAGCTACGGTATCTACACCTTCATGATGCTATAGAGCTACGGTATCTACACCTTCATGATGCTATAGAGCTACAATATCTAGACCTTCATGATGCTATAGAGCTACAATATCTAGACCTTCATGATGCTATAGAGCTACGGTATCTAGACCTTCATGATGCTATAGAGCTACGGTATCTAGACCTTCATGATGCTATAGAGCTACGGTATCTACACCTTCATGATGCTATAGAGCTACGGTATCTACACCATGATGCTATAGAGCTACGGTATCTAGACCTTCATGATGCTATAGAGCTACGGTATCTAGACCTTCATGATGCTATAGAGCTACGGTATCTACACCTTCATGATGCTATAGACCTACGGTATCTAGACCTTCATGATGCTATAGAGCTACGGTATCTACACCTTCATGATGCTATAGAGCTACGGTATCTAGACCTTCATGATGCTATAGAGCTACGGTATCTAGACCTTCATGATGCTATAGAGCTACGGTATCTACACCTTCATGATGCTATAGAGCTACGGTATCTACACCATGATGCTATAGAGCTACGGTATCTAGACCTTCATGATGCTATAGAGCTTTGGTATCTAGACCTTCATGATGCTATAGAGCTACGGTATCTAGACCTTCATGATGCTATAGAGCTACGGTATCTAGACCTTCATGATGCTATAGAGCTACGGTATCTAGACCTTCATGATGCTATAGAGCTACGGTATCTAGACCTTCATGATGCTATAGAGCTACGGTATCTAGACCTTCATGATGCTATAGAGCTACGGTATCTAGACCTTCATGATGCTATAGAGCTACGGTATCTAGACCTTCATGATGCTATAGAGCTACGGTATCTAGACCTTCATGATGCTATAGAGCTACGGTATCTAGACCTTCATGATGCTATAGAGCTACGGTATCTAGACCTTCATGATGCTATAGAGCTACGGTATCTAGACCTTCATGATGCTATAGAGCTACGGTATCTAGACCTTCATGATGCTATAGAGCTACGGTATCTACACCTTCATGATGCTATAGAGCTACGGTATCTAGACCTTCATGATGCTATAGAGCTACGGTATCTACACCTTCATGATGCTATAGAGCTACGGTATCTAGACCTTCATGATGCTATAGAGCTACGGTATCTAGACCTTCATGATGCTATAGAGCTACGGTATCTAGACCTTCATGATGCTATAGAGCTACGGTATCTAGACCTTCATGATGCTATAGAGCTACGGTATCTAGACCTTCATGATGCTATAGAGCTACGGTATCTACACCATGATGCTATAGAGCTACGGTATCTAGACCTTCATGATGCTATAGAGCTACGGTATCTACACCTTCATGATGCTATAGAGCTACGGTATCTACACCTTCATGATGCTATAGAGCTACGGTATCTACACCTTCATGATGCTATAGAGCTACGGTATCTAGACCTTCATGATGCTATAGAGCTACGGTATCTAGACCTTCATGATGCTATAGAGCTACGGTATCTACACCTTCATGATGCTATAGAGCTACGGTATCTACACCATGATGCTATAGAGCTACGGTATCTAGACCTTCATGATGCTATAGAGCTACGGTATCTAGACCTTCATGATGCTATAGAGCTACGGTATCTAGACCTTCATGATGCTATAGAGCTACGGTATCTAGACCTTCATGATGCTATAGAGCTACGGTATCTAGACCTTCATGATGCTATAGAGCTACGGTAATCTAGACCTTCATGATGCTATAGAGCTACGGTATCTAGACCACCATGATGCTATAGAGCTACGGTATCTACACCTTCATGATGCTATAGAGCTACGGTATCTACACCATGATGCTATAGAGCTACGGTATCTACACCTTCATGATGCTATAGAGCTACGGTATCTAGACCTTCATGATGCTATAGAGCTACGGTATCTACACCTTCATGATGCTATAGAGCTACGGTATCTACACCTTCATGATGCTATAGAGCTACGGTATCTAGACCTTCATGATGCTATAGAGCTACGGTATCTACACCTTCATGATGCTATAGAGCTACGGTATCTAGACCTTCATGATGCTATAGAGCTACGGTATCTACACCTTCATGATGCTATAGAGCTGCGGTATCTAGACCTTCATGATGCTATAGAGCTACGGTATCTAGACCTTCATGATGCTAGAGTAACTACATGTCCACCTCGCTGTGCTCGTCGTGTGCCGGTCTGAGTCGGCCGGTTGCCAGAGGAGAGACAGCAATATGGCTTATTCACTTTGATAGACAACCACAACAGTAATAAGGACATCGCCAATTCAAAACAGCTTGTAGCTTGGCTAGTTAGCTCAATAGTTAATTATTTAGCCAGCTATTATTAGCATGGATAAATGTCATGTCCTAAAGAAAACAAATATGACTTTGAACAGACAGCTTGATGCTGTTTGGGGAAACCATATGGTGCCATTCATTGAATCCTAATAAAGGCTCGGTGCTGCCACCTAACGAATGGCCGACACGCACTCAGGAACGGGTGCGTTTTTAAACCACGTTTACTCCGTTTGTAAATCGCTTTTTTTTTGATCGATCAATATTGTGATTTAAGAAATACATTTGGCACCGTTTAAAAGCTGTCTTTCCGACAACCGTAGAGAGAGATTTTTTTATAGGAACGTATTTGACACATGCCTCCCATGCAGCCAGAAGTACAGACATGTATGTAATACCATGTTGACTGAATGGGGACACTGGTTTATACCATGTTTTGGTTGCAGGGTCATGAAATAGGCTACAGCATCTAGCAGTCCCCTTCCTGGAGATGCCTCGGGTGTGTTTGAACAGGGCTGACTCAAAACCCTGCACCCAGTAGCCTAGCTCTCCAGATGGAGGATTAACCACCATGTTTTATACAGGAACAGTGTGTTATACAGGAACAGTGTGTTATACAGGAACAGTGTGTTATACAGGAACAGTGTGTTATACAGGAACAGTGTGTTATACAGGAACAGTGTGTTATACAGGAACAGTGTGTTATACAGGAACAGTGTGTTATACAGGAACAGTGTGTTATACAGGAACAGTGTGTTATACAGGAACAGTGTTCACTTCCAAATGAAGGTACCCTGTGTTCACTTCCAAATGAAGGTACCCTGTGTTCACTTCCAAATGAAGGTACCCTGTGTTCACTTCCAAATGAAGGTACCCTGTGTTTACGATTCCACCCAAAGCTGTTCATTCTGATGTGTTGAGTGTCATTTCTCTCCTACCTCTCATCTCCCAGCGGCTGGAGGAGATCATGAAGAGGACCCGGCGCTCAGACCCAGTGGAGAAGGTAAGGAACCGCTACTACTATATCACTGGATAGGATATGTGTTTTACAAGGATTCAAATGATCTCCCTCTCGCTCCTCTCTCTAGAAAACCACTCCTCAAAAGAACGTAGACGAATCAGGTAACTCCCTACATATCTGTCCTCTCAGTGGTCAATTCTTATAATGCCATCATATAGGTTCAGTCCCATAGTCACTGTTCTTCTTATAATGAGTATCTCTGTGTGTTTGTGATTGGTTGTCGTTCTTGGTTTTTGTGATTGGTTGTCGTTCTTGGTGTTTGTGATTGGTTGTCGTTCTTGGTTTTTGTGATTGGTTGTCGTTCTTGGTTTTTGTGATTGGTTGTCGTTCTTGGTTTTTGTGATTGGTTGTCGTTCTTGGTTTTTGTGATTGGTTGTCGTTCTTGGTGTTTGTGATTGGTTGTCGTTCTTGGTTTTTGTGATTGGTTGTCGTTCTTGGTTTTTGTGATTGGTTGTCGTTCTTGGTGTTTGTGATTGGTTGTCGTTCTTGGTGTTTGATTGGTTGTCGTTCTTGGTGTTTGTGATTGGTTGTCGTTCTTGGTGTTTGTGATTGGTTGCGTGTGTTTTTTCTCCAGCGTCGAACTGTGATTCTCCGGGCCCCTCAGTGAGCATGTCAGGGGCCGAGCACAGCGACCACAACGGCCATGGAGCCTCCAGCCTCAACACTGACCCCAGCCTCAACACTGACCCCAGCCTCAACACTGACCCCAGCCTCAACACTGACCCCAGCCTCAACACTGACCCCAGCACAGCACTGCTGCCACCTGTTGACGAGAGGTAGGACTACAGAGAGAGGTGGGACATACTACTAGTAATAATACACTGCAACTAGAACATCTAATAA
The DNA here is from genome assembly GCF_029448725.1 of Salvelinus fontinalis. Lineage (NCBI taxonomy): Eukaryota > Metazoa > Chordata > Actinopteri > Salmoniformes > Salmonidae > Salvelinus > Salvelinus fontinalis. The sequence goes on along the minus strand of NC_074684.1, from coordinate 41,909,314 downwards.
AGGATATTCCTGTGTCTCTTTCTCTCTCGCTCTCTCTCTCTCGCTCTATTGCTCGCGCTCTCGCACGCTCTCTCTCTCGCGCTCTCTCTCTCAGGGAGAACGGGTTGTTTGAAGAGGTGATTGTTCTCCCTGCTGACTCCAGACTTCCTCCTGGTGAAGAAGAGGAGGAGGAGAAGCATGTACCTGTCATTGCGTTCCAGGAGAACGGGATCGTAAAGCCGCTGAGTGAAGGAGTAGATGACCCTCCAACACAACACACAGCAGGTCTATAGACATCATCATCTTCCTCTCTTCAGCGTGTATATCATATTCACATTGCCATAAACATTTTACTCTTCACTATTTCCATCTACACTTTGTAATGGAATTAGATTTTCAAACATCAGTTTAATACTGATGGTCTTCTCCTTGGCTTACAGATGTTGTCTGATGGCTGGAAAACAGGAGATGGTGAGAGAGAGATGAAGGTGTAAAAGGAGTGATAGTGGATGAAGGAGGAGAGGTAGAGCCATGGACAGGGCCTCCTGGTGTCCTGGTTTCTCCCCGTGTTACCACAGTAACAGTGTGTCACTCTTCCAGAATCGCCTTCCAACGCTGCCCTCCTCCAAAGACTTCTCACAGCATCTTCTGGCCTGTTCCCAACTCAATGCTGCCCTCCTTCTCAAGACTTCTCACAGCATCTTCTAGCCTGGAGAGAATCTGTTCCCAGCTCAATGCTGCCCTCCTTCTCAAGACTTCTCACAGCATCTTCTGGCCTGGAGAGAATCTGTTCCCAACTCAATGCTGCCCTCCTTCTCAAGACTTCTCACAGCATCTTCTAGCCTGGCGAGAATCTGTTCTCCTCCTATTGAGTCTCACCTAAATGAATGTGTGGGTGGGTCCTAACATTGTGACTGTCATGGGGTAGGTGGGGGTGGATGGTGAGGAGGTAAACCTAGAGGTTTCTACAGGGGTGGAAGGTGAGGAGGTAAACGTAGAGGTTTCTATGGGGGTGGAAGGTGAGGAGGTAAACCTAGAGGTTTCTACGGGGGTGGAAGGTGAGGAGGTAAACCTAGAGGTTTCTACAGGGGTGGAAGGTGAGGAGGTAAACCTAGAGGTTTCTACAGGGGTGGAAGGTGAGGAGGTAAACCTAGAGGTTTCTACGGGGGTGGATGGTGAGGAGGTAAACCTAGAGGTTTCTACGGGGGTGGAAGGTGAGGAGGTAAACCTAGAGGTTTCTACGGGGGTGGAAGGTGAGGAGGTAAACCTAGAGGTTTCTACAGGGGTGGAAGGTGAGGAGGTAAACCTAGAGGTTTCTACGGGGGTGGATGGTGAGGAGGTAAACCTAGAGGTTTCTACAGGGGTGGAAGGTGAGGAGGTAAACCTAGAGGTTTCTACAGGGGTGGAAGGTGAGGAGGTAAACCTAGAGGTTTCTACAGGGGTGGAAGGTGAGGAGGTAAACGTAGAGGTTTCTATGGGGGTGGAAGGTGAGGAGGTAAACCTAGAGGTTTCTACAGGGGTGGAAGGTGAGGAGGTAAACCTAGAGGTTTCTACGGGGGTGGAAGGTGAGGAGGTAAACCTAGAGGTTTCTACAGGGGTGGAAGGTGAGGAGGTAAACCTAGAGGTTTCTACGGGGGTGGATGGTGAGGAGGTAAACCTAGAGGTTTCTACAGGGGTGGAAGGTGAGGAGGTAAACCTAGAGGTTTCTACAGGGGTGGAAGGTGAGGAGGTAAACCTAGAGGTTTCTACAGGGGTGGAAGGTGAGGAGGTAAACGTAGAGGTTTCTACGGGGGTGGAAGGTGAGGAGGTAAACCTAGAGGTTTCTACGGGGGTGGAAGGTGAGGAGGTAAACCTAGAGGTTTCTACAGGGGTGGAAGGTGAGGAGGTAAACCTAGAGGTTTCTACAGGGGTGGAAGGTGAGGAGGTAAACCTAGAGGTTTCTACGGGGGTGGATGGTGAGGAGGTAAACCTAGAGGTTTCTACGGGGGTGGAAGGTGAGGAGGTAAACCTAGAGGTTTCTACGGGGGTGGAAGGTGAGGAGGTAAACCTAGAGGTTTCTACAGGGGTGGAAGGTGAGGAGGTAAACCTAGAGGTTTCTACGGGGGTGGATGGTGAGGAGGTAAACCTTGAGGTTTCTACAGGGGTGGAAGGTGAGGAGGTAAACCTAGAGGTTTCTACAGGGGTGGAAGGTGAGGAGGTAAACCTAGAGGTTTCTACAGGGGTGGAAGGTGAGGAGGTAAACGTAGAGGTTTCTACGGGGGTGGAAGGTGAGGAGGTAAACCTAGAGGTTTCTACAGGGGTGGAAGGTGAGGAGGTAAACCTAGAGGTTTCTACGGGGGTGGAAGGTGAGGAGGTAAACCTAGAGGTTTCTACAGGGGTGGAAGGTGAGGAGGTAAACCTAGAGGTTTCTACGGGGGTGGATGGTGAGGAGGTAAACCTAGAGGTTTCTACAGGGGTGGAAGGTGAGGAGGTAAACCTAGAGGTTTCTACAGGGGTGGAAGGTGAGGAGGTAAACCTAGAGGTTTCTACGGGGGTGGAAGGTGAGGAGGTAAACCTAGAGGTTTCTACAGGGGTGGAAGGTGAGGAGGTAAACCTAGAGGTTTCTACAGGGGTGGAAGGTGAGGAGGTAAACGTAGAGGTTTCTACGGGGGTGGATGGTGAGGAGGTAAACGTAGAGGTTTCTACGGGGGTGGAAGGTGAGGAGGTAAACCTAGAGGTTTCTACAGGGGTGGATGGTGAGGAGGTAAACCTAGAGGTTTCTACGGGGGTGGAAGGTGAGGAGGTAAACCTAGAGGTTTCTACGGGGGTGGATGGTGAGGAGGTAAACCTAGAGGTTTCTACGGGGGTGGAAGGTGAGGAGGTAAACCTAGAGGTTTCTACAGGGGTGGAAGGTGAGGAGGTAAACCTAGAGGTTTCTACGGGGGTGGAAGGTGAGGAGGTAAACCTAGAGGTTTCTACGGGGGTGGAAGGTGAGGAGGTAAACCTAGAGGTTTCTACGGGGGTGGAAGGTGAGGAGGTAAACCTAGAGGTTTCTACGGGGGTGGATGGTGAGGAGGTAAACCTAGAGGTTTCTACAGGGGTGGAAGGTGAGGAGGTAAACCTAGAGGTTTCTACGGGGGTGGAAGGTGAGGAGGTAAACCTAGAGGTTTCTACAGGGGTGGATGGTGAGGAGGTAAACCTAGAGGTTTCTACGGGGGTGGAAGGTGAGGAGGTAAACCTAGAGGTTTCTACAGGGGTGGAAGGTGAGGAGGTAAACCTAGAGGTTTCTACAGGGGTGGAAGGTGAGGAGGTAAACCTAGAGGTTTCTACAGGGGTGGAAGGTGAGGAGGTAAACCTAGAGGTTTCTACAGGGGTGGAAGGTGAGGAGGTAAACCTAGAGGTTTCTACGGGGGTGGATGGTGAGGAGGTAAATCTAGAGGTTTCTACAGGGGTGGAAGGTGAGGAGGTAAACCTAGAGGTTTCTACAGGGGTGGAAGGTGAGGAGGTAAACCTAGAGGTTTCTACAGGGGTGGAAGGTGAGGAGGTAAATTTGATACCTATTGCTGTAAAGAATAGTGTACACTACTGATTCATGTTTTAGTTTCATACTTATTGCTGTAAAGAATAGTGTACACTACTGATTCATGTTTTAGTTTCATACTTATTGCTGTAAAGAATAGTGTACACTACTGATTCATGTTTAGTTTCATACTTATTGCTGTAAAGAATAGTGTACACTACTGATTCATGTTTAGTTTCATACTTATTGCTGTAAAGAATAGTGTACACTACTGATTCATGTTTTAGTTTCATACTTATTGCTGTAAAGAATAGTGTACACTACTGATTCATGTTTTGTTTCATACTTATTGCTGTGAAGAATAGTGTACACTACTGATTCATGTTTTAGTTTCATACTTATTGCTGTAAAGAATAGTGTACACTACTGATTCATGTTTAGTTTCATACTTATTGCTGTGAAGAATAGTGTACACTACTGATTCATGTTTAGTTTCATACTTATTGCTGTGAAGATGAAATGGGATTTTTCTCACTCTTGTGTTTCTTCTGTAGAGCTTAAAAACATTTCCTTTCTGTTTTTGCTATTGTTTCTATGACGATCAGATTGAGTGATTAATTGATTGACCTCCGACCCCAAAGATCCCGCCAATGTCACATCGTGTCAGTGATTTGATTGGCTCCTCTCTCAAAGCTGCACCCTGTTGATAACCCCTTCAGCCAGTCAGCAGGAAGGGGTGGGTACCTCCTGTAACAGACATCTTCCTCTCCTCTAGATGACTCTGTAGTGAAGGAAGGGATGGGTACCTCCTGTAACAGACATCTCCCTCTCTAGATGACTCTGTAGTGAAGGAAAGGGTGGGTACCTCCTGTAACAGACATCTCCCTCTCCTCTAGATGACTCTGTAGTGAAGGAAAGGGTGGGTACCTCCTGTAACAGACATCTCCCTCTCCTCTAGATGACTCTGTAGTGAAGGAAAGGGTGGGTACCTCCTGTAACAGACATCTCCCTCTCCTCTAGATGTCTCTGTAGTGAAGGAAAGGGTGGGTACCTCCTGTAACAGACATCTTCCTCTCCTCTAGATGACTCTGTAGTGAAGGAAAGGGTGGGTACCTCCTGTAACAGACATCTCCCTCTCTAGATGACTCTGTAGTGAAGGAAAGGGTGGGTACCTCCTGTAACAGACATCTCCCTCTCTAGATGACTCTGTAGTGAAGGAAAGGGTGGGTACCTCCTGTAACAGACATCTCCCTCTCTAGATGACTCTGTAGTGAAGGAAAGGGTGGGTACCTCCTGTAACAGACATCTTCCTCTCCTCTAGATGACTCTGTAGTGAAGGAAAGGGTGGGTACCTCCTGTAACAGACATCTCCCTCTCTAGATGACTCTGTAGTGAAGGAAAGGGTGGGTACCTCCTGTAACAGACATCTTCCTCTCCTCTAGATGTCTCTGTAGTGAAGGAAAGGGTGGGTACCTCCTGTAACAGACATCTTCCTCTCCTCTAGATGACTCTGTAGTGAAGGAAAGGGTGGGTACCTCCTGTAACAGACATCTCCCTCTCCTCTAGATGACTCTGTAGTGAAGGAAGGGATGGGTACCTCCTGTAACAGACATCTCCCTCTCTAGATGTCTCTGTAGTGAAGGAAAGGGTGGGTACCTCCTGTAACAGACATCTTCCTCTCCTCTAGATGACTCTGTAGTGAAGGAAAGGGTGGGTACCTCCTGTAACAGACATCTTCCTCTCCTCTAGATGACTCTGTAGTGAAGGAAAGGGTGGGTACCTCCTGTAACAGACATCTCCCTCTCTAGATGTCTCTGTAGTGAAGGAAAGGGTGGGTACCTCCTGTAACAGACATCTTCCTCTCCTCTAGATGACTCTGTAGTGAAGGAAAGGGTGGGTACCTCCTGTAACAGACATCTCCCTCTCTAGATGACTCTGTAGTGAAGGAAGGGGTGGGTACCTCCTGTAACAGACATCTCCCTCTCCTCTAGATGTCTCTGTAGTGAAGGAAAGGGTGGGTACCTCCTGTAACAGACATCTCCCTCTCCTCTAGATGACTCTGTAGTGAAGGAAAGGGTGGGTACCTCCTGTAACAGACATCTCCCTCTCCTCTAGATGACTCTGTAGTGAAGGAAAGGGTGGGTACCTCCTGTAACAGACATCTCCCTCTCCTCTAGATGACTCTGTAGTGAAGGAAAGGGTGGGTACCTCCTGTAACAGACATCTCCCTCTCCTCTAGATGTCTCTGTAGTGAAGGAAAGGGTGGGTACCTCCTGTAACAGACATCTCCCTCTCCTCTAGATGACTCTGTAGTGAAGGAAAGGGTGGGTACCTCCTGTAACAGACATCTCCCTCTCCTCTAGATGACTCTGTAGTGAAGGAAAGGGTGGGTACCTCCTGTAACAGACATCTCCCTCTCCTCTAGATGACTCTGTAGTGAAGGAAAGGGTGGGTACCTCCTGTAACAGACATCTCCCTCTCCTCTAGATGACTCTGTAGTGAAGGAAAGGGTGGGTACCTCCTGTAACAGACATCTCCCTCTCCTCTAGATGACTCTGTAGTGAAGGAAAGGGTGGGTACCTCCTGTAACAGACATCTCCCTCTCCTCTAGATGTCTCTGTAGTGAAGGAAAGGGTGGGTCCCTCCTGTAACAGACATCTCCCTCCCCTCTAGATGACTCTGTAGTGAAGGAAAGGGTGGGTACCTCCTGTAACAGACATCTCCCTCCCCTCTAGATGACTCTGTAGTGAAGGAAGGGCTGGTTGTTGTTTCGGCCACACAGCCACCAGATTGAACAGTATTGAATATTGAACTATCATTGACCCCTGACATTTCTATGAATTCTAAAAGAACCTTATCCGATAGATTTGAATCGTCGTATGATCACTTTCAAGGGTTTATTAAATGAAGAAGTTGATGCTGCTGCTATTTATGACGTTCCTTTGCCTTATCAGATCACACAGAGAGAGAGAGAGAGAGCAGTTCAGAGACTGTCAGAGAGTCTACACCATAGAGAGATACATTCAAAGATGTTCCGGTGAATTCTATGGTAAACACACGGTAAACTAATTACAAGCAGAACAGAAATGCATTGCCAACATGTCAGTAGTGTTTGAGGGAATTAGTTTGAGCAAGGCGAGGCACAGAATCACTCATCTTGATCAAATAATAGTTGGAAATAACTTGAATACATAGTTATTTGATATGCTAGGAGATGTATAAATCAGTCATGCTGTGAAGTCTGACTGCAACGTAGTTGATCTCAAAGACCGTAAACACAGTCTGCGAATAGTAAACTCATTCCAAAGACCGTCAACACATTGTAAACTCATTCCAAAGACCGTAAACACATTGTAAACTCATTCCCAAGACCGTAAACACATTGTAAACTCATTCCCAAGACCGTAAACACATTGTAAACTCATTCCCAAGACCGTAAACACATTGTAAACTCATTCCCAAGACCGTAAACACATTGTAAACTCATTCCAAAGACCGTCAACACATTGTAAACTCATTCCAAAGACCGTCAACACATTGTAAACTCATTCCCAAGACCGTAAACACATTGTAAACTCATTCCCAAGACCGTAAACACATTGTAAACTCATTCCCAAGACCGTAAACACATTGTAAACTCATTCCCAAGACCGTAAACACATTGTAAACTCATTCCAAAGACCGTCAACACATTGTAAACTCATTCCAAAGACCGTCAACACATTGTAAACTCATTCCATAGACCGTCAACACATTGTAAACTCATTCCAAAGACCGTCAACACATTGTAAACTCATTCCATAGACCGTCAACACATTGTAAACTCATTCCAAAGACCGTCAACACATTGTAAACTCATTCCAAAGACCGTCAACACATTGTAAACTCATTCCCAAGACCGTCAACACATTGTAAACTCATTCCCAAGACCGTCAACCCATTGTAAACTCATTCCAAAGACCGTCAACAGTCAACACATTGTAAACTCATTCCCACATGTTGCTGCTCTTCAGCGCTCGGTTTTCTTAGTTTAGCACTGATGGTTCCATGTTCTGTTAGAACCCTCTGAACTGTTAGCTTAGCACTAATGGTTCCATGTTCTGTTAAAACCCTCTGAACTGTTAGCTTAGCACTAATGGTTCCATGTTCTGTTAGAACCCTCTGAACTGTTAGCTTAGCACTAATGGTTCCATGTTCTGTTAGAACCCTCTGAACTGTTAGCTTAGCACTGATGGTTCCATGTTCTGTTAGAACCCTCTGAACTGTTAGCTTAGCACTGATGGTTCCATGTTCTGTTAGAATCCTCTGAACTGTTAGCTTAGCACTAATGGTTCCATGTTCTGTTAGAACCCTCTGAACTGTTAGCTTAGCACTGATGGTTCCATGTTCTGTTAGAATCCTCTGAACTGTTAGCTTAGCACTGATGGTTAGATGTTCTGTTAGAACCCTCTGAACTGTTAGCTTAGCACTGATGGTTCCATGTTCTGTTAGAACCCTTTGAACTGTTAGCTTAGCACTGATGGTTCCATGTTCTGTTAGAACCCTCTGAACTGTTAGCTTAGCACTGATGGTTCCATGTTCTGTTAGAACCCTCTGAACTGTCACAGAACCATAAAACGTAGATATGGTATGATCTTAGATCGTCTGTGACTAGATGTTCCATGGCCGGCATGCCGTCCTATCCTGGGCAGCTTAGTGGGGCAGTCATGACACGGTTGGGACTTTATTGACCTTTTCTGTTCTATGATCTTTTTAAAAGCACGTAGGCATTACTACCCAAATGGCACCCTAGCCACTACATAGTGCACATTTTGGGATGCGGCCTACATCTCTTTGAAATGAAGGTTTGAAGGGGGTAACTACATGAAGAACATATAAATACTATATTATGTATATATTTTACTGAGACTGACCACAAATAAACGGTCCCTCCTTGAGACGGAGACGGCTGAAAACAGAGTGGGTTGTATACCAGGACTCTTATTGGTTCTGAACCATAGGGTTGGGTTCTATAATAGAACTCTAATGGTTCTGAACCATAGGGTGGGTTCTATAATAGAACTCTAATGGTTCTGAACCATAGGGTTGGGTTCTAGAATAGAACTCTAATCGTTCTGAACCATAGGGTTGGGTTCTATAATAGAACTCTAATGGTTCAGAACCATAGGGTGGGTTCTATAATAGAACTCTAATGGTTCTGAAGCATAGTGTGGGTCCTATAATAGAACTCTAATGGTTCTGAACCATAGGGTGGGTTCTATAATAGAACTCTAATGGTTCCGAACCATAGGGTTGGGTTCTATAATAGAACTCTAATGGTTCTGAACCATAGGGTGGGTTCTATAATAGAACTCTAATGGTTCTGAACCATAGGGTGGGTTCTATAATAGAACTCTAATGGTTCTGAACCATAGGGTTGGGTTCTATAATAGAACTCTAATCGTTCTGAACCATAGGGTGGGTTCTATAATAGAACTCTAATGGTTCTGAACCATAGGGTGGGTTCTATAATAGAACTCTAATGGTTCTGAACCATAGGGTGGGTTCTATAATAGAACTCTAATGGTTCTGAACCATAGTGTGGGTTCTATAATAGAACTCTAATGGTTCTGAACCATAGGGTGGGTTCTATAATAGAACTCTAATGGTTCTGAACCATAGGGTTGGGTTCTATAATAGAACTCTAATGGTTCTGAACCATAGGGTGGGTTCTATAATAGAACTCTAATGGTTCTGAACCATAGGGTGGGTTCTATAATATAACTCTAATGGTTCTGAACCATAGGGTGGGTTCTATAATAGAACTCTAATGGTTCTGAACCATAGGGTTGGGTTCTATAATAGAACTCTAATGGTTCTGAACCATAGTGTGGGTTCTATAATAGAACTAATGGTTCTGAACCATAGGGTGGGTTCTATAATAGAACTCTAATGGTTCTGAACCATAGGGTGGGTTCTATAATAGAACTCTAATGGTTCTAGGGTTCTTCTGACTCTGTGCTCCTGTCTGGCTTCATAGTAACGGCTTGTCAGAGCCTCTGTCAAGTCGTTTCCCAACTGTTCCGTCTGTATAGCATGTCAATAAAACACATTTTGTCTGGAGGATGAGTTTCTGAGTGTTTTTCATATTGTTAATACACATCTGACCAGCAGAGGGCAGAATATACCACAGCCTGCAACAGCCCAATCTATTGTGTTACAGCCCCGTCTACCGTGTTACAGCCCCGTCTACCGTGTTACAGCCCCGTCTACCGTGTTACAGCCCCGTCTACCGTGTTACAGCCCCGTCTATCGTGTTACAGCACATTCTACCGTGTTACAACCCCGTCTACCGTGTTACAACCCCGTCTACCGTGTTACATCCCCGTCTACCGTGTTACATCCCCGTCTACCGTGTTACAGCCCCGTCTACCGTGTTACAGCCCCGTCTACCGTGTTACAGCCCCGTCTACCGTGTTACATCCCCGCTACCGTGTTACAGCCCCGTCTACCGTGTTACAGCCCCGTCTACCGTGTTACAGCCCCGTCTACCGTGTTACAGCCCCGTCTATCGTGTTACAGCACATTCTACCGTGTTACAACCCCGTCTACCGTGTTACAACCCCGTCTACTGTGTTACATCCCCGTCTACCGTGTTACATCCCCGCTACCGTGTTACAGCCCCGTCTACCGTGTTACAGCCCCGTCTACCGTGTTACAGCCCCGTCTACCGTGTTACAGCCCCGTCTACCGGTACAGTCTGGAAGTGGATGAAATAAATGGATACATTTGCTTTGGTGTGTGTGTGTGTGGTTATATAGCCTGGGTGGTGAGAAGCATATTTTATATTTTTTTTTCATATTGTTAATACACATCTGACCAGCGGAGGGCTGAATATACCACAGCCTGCAACAGCCCAATCTATTGTGTTACAGCCCCGTCTACCGTGTTACAGCCCCGTCTACCGTGTTACAGCCCCGTCTACCGTGTTACAGCCCCGTCTACCGTGTTACAGCCCCGTCTACCGTGTTACAGCCCCGTCTATCGTGTTACAGCACATTCTACCGTGTTACAACCCCGTCTACCGTGTTACATCCCCGCTACCGTGTTACAGCCCCGTCTACCGTGTTACAGCCCCGTCTACCGTGTTACAGCCCCGTCTACCGTGTTACAGCCCCGTCTACCGGTACAGTCTGGAAGTGGATGAAATAAATGGATACATTTGCTTTGGTGTGTGTGTGTGTGGTTATATAGCCTGGGTGGTGAGAAGCAGCACAGACCTCTTGATTTGGGCCAGAGCTCCTCAGTGTGATCATCTTCATAGGAGTTGTGGTATTAATGACGGGTGAAGTGTCCCTCTGATGCACTCTGGGAGAGGGTAAGGTGTTCCTCTGATGCACTCTGGGAGAGGATAAGGGGTTCCTCTGATGCACTCTGGGAGAGGATAAGGTGTTCCTCTGATGCACTCTGGGAGAGGATAAGGTGTTCCTCTGATGCACTCTGGGAGAGGATAAGGGGTTCCTCTGATGCACTCTGGGAGAGGATAAGGTGTCCCTCTGATGCACTCTGGGAGAGGATAAGGTGTTCCTCTGATGCACTCTGGGAGAGGATAAGGTGTTCCTCTGATGCACTCTGGGAGAGGATAAGGTGTTCCTCTGATGCACTCTGGGAGAGGATAAGGTGTTCCTCTGATGCACTCTGGGAGAGGATAAGGTGTTCCTCTGATGCACTCTGGGAGAGGATAAGGTGTTCCTCTGATGCACTCTGGGAGAGGATAAGGTGTTCCTCTGATGCACTCTGGGAGAGGATAAGGTGTTCCTCTGATGCACTCTGGGAGAGGATAAGGTGTTCCTCTGATGCACTCTGGGAGAGGGTAAGGTGTTCCTCTGATGCACTCTGGGAGAGGATAAGGGGTTCCTCTGATGCACTCTGGGAGAGGATAAGGTGTTCCTCTGATGCACTCTGGGAGAGGATAAGGTGTTCCTCTGATGCACTCTGGGAGAGGATAAGGGGTTCCTCTGATGCACTCTGGGAGAGGATAAGGTGTCCCTCTGATGCACTCTGGGAGAGGATAAGGTGTTCCTCTGATGCACTCTGGGAGAGGATAAGGTGTTCCTCTGATGCACTCTGGGAGAGGATAAGGTGTTCCTCTGATGCACTCTGGGAGAGGATAAGGTGTTCCTCTGATGCACTCTGGGAGAGGATAAGGTGTTCCTCTGATGCACTCTGGGAGAGGATAAGGTGTTCCTCTGATGCACTCTGGGAGAGGATAAGGTGTTCCTCTGATGCACTCTGGGAGAGGATAAGGTGTTCCTCTGATGCACTCTGGGAGAGGATAAGGTGTTCCTCTGATGCACTCTGGGAGAGGATAAGGTGTTCCTCTGATGCACCCTGGGAGAGGATAAGGTGTCCCTCTGATGCACTCTGGGAGAGGATAAGGTGTCCCTCTGATGCACTCTGGGAGAGGATAAGGTCTTCCTCTGATGCACTCTGGGAGAGGATAAGGTGTCCCTCTGATGCACTCTGGGAGAGGATAAGGTGTCCCTCTGATGCACTCTGGGAGAGGATAAGGTGTCCCTCTGATGCACTCTGGGAGAGGATAAGGTGTTCCTCTGATGCACTCTGGGAGAGGATAAGGTGTTCCTCTGATGCACTCTGGGAGAGGATAAGGTGTTCCTCTGCACTCTGGGAGAGGATTAGGTGTCCCTCTGATGCACTCTGGGAGAGGATAAGGTGTTCCTCTGATGCACTCTGGGAGAGGATAAGGACTTGAGAGAGACAATGGGTCTAAGTCGGACCTACAGGCAGACGGGGATGTTCCAAATGGACCCAACTGTATGTCCTGCATGCACTAGTGTACTATATAGGGAGGAGGGTGCCATATAGTGCACTATATAGGGTGCCATGTAGTGCACTATTTAGGGAATGGGGTGCGATGTAGTGCACTATATAGGGAATAGGGTGCCATGTAGTGCACTATATAGGGAATAGGGTGCCATGTAGTGGACTATATAGGGAGTAGGTTGTCATTTGGAACACAAAAGGCCTAAATTAGACCACTTTTTAAATCAACCACACCTTTTAGACGATTCACTAGTCAGACGTCATTCTGCTACTGAATGGTGGGTAAGTACAGTCTGAGTGCCAGGGCCTGGTTGCATACAACACCTTACGTTCATTTTACCCTCATCTTTTAATTGAATGTTTCCTTAACTTTAGTCAGTTGTGCAAAACATGTTTAATTAACGTTTCCCCCTTAAATAACAACGTAGGCCTCAGGACGTAGGCCTCGGGACGTAGGCCTCGGGACGTAGGCCTCGGGACGTAGGCCTCGGGACGTAGGCCTCGGGACGTAGGCCTCGGGACGTAGGCCTCGGGACGTAGGTTTCGGGACGCATGCCTCGGGACGCATGCCTCGGGACGCATGCCTCGGGACGCATGCCTCGGGACGCATGCCTCGGGACGCATGCCTCGGTACGCATGCCTCGGTACGCAGGCCTCGGGACGCAGGCCTCGGGACGTAGGTTTCGGGACGTAGACCTCGGGACGTAGACCTCGGGACGTAGACCTCGGGACGTAGACCTCGGGACGTAGGCCTAGGTACGTAGGCCTAGGTACGTAGGCCTCGGGACGTAGGCCTCGGGACGTAGGCCTCGGGACGTAGGCCTCGGGACGTAGGCCTCGGGACGTAGGCCTCGGGACGTAGTCCTCGGGACGTAGGCCTAGGTACGTAGGCCTAGGTACGTAGGCCTCGGGACGTAGGCCTCGGGACGTAGGCCTCGGGACGTAGGCCTCGGGACGTAGGCCTCGGGACGTAGGCCTCGGGACGTAGTCCTCGGGACGTAGTCCTCGGGACGTAGGCCTCGGGACGTAGGCCTCGGGACGTAGGCCTCGGGACGTAGGCCTCGGGACGCATGCCTCGGGACGTAGGTTTCGGGACGCATGCCTCGGGACGTAGGTTTCGGGACGCATGCCTCGGGACGCATGCCTCGGGACGCATGCCTCGGGACGCATGCTTCGGGTCGGGACGTAGACCTCGGGACGTAGACCTCGGGACGTAGACCTCGGGACGTAGGCCTAGGTACGTAGGCCTAGGTACGTAGGCCTCGGGACGTAGGCCTCGGGACGTAGTCCTCGGGACGTAGTCCTCGGGACATAGTCCTCGGGACGTAGTCCCCGGGACGTAGGCCTCGGGACGTAGGCCTCGGGACGTAGGTTTCGGGACGCATGCCTCGGGACGTAGGTTTCGGGACGCATGCCTCGGGACGCATGCCTCGGGACGCATGCCTCGGGACGCATGCCTCGGGACGCATGCCTCGGGACGCATGCCTCGGGACGCATGCTTCGGGTCGCATGCCTCGGGACGCATGCTTCGGGTCGCAGGCCTCGGGACGTATGCTTCGGGACAGGCCTCGGGTCGTATGCCTCGGGACGTAGGTTTCGGGACGTAGGTTTCGGGACGTAGGTTTCGGGACGTAGGCCTCGGGACGTAGGCCTCGGGACGCATGCCTCGGGACGCATGCCTCGGGACGCAGGCCTCGGGACGCAGGCCTCGGGACGCAGGCCTCGGGACGCAGGCCTCGGGACGTATGCCTCGGGACGCATGTCTCGGGACGTATGCCTCGGGACGCATGCCTCGGGACGCAGGCTTCGGGACGCAGGCCTCGGGACGTAGGCCTCGGGACGTAGGCCTCGGGACGTAGGCCTCGGGACGTAGGCTTCAGGATCTCACGTGTGAATTTGTTGTAAGTAACGCAAAGTATTTATGGGCGTTACGAATGCTTCGTTAAGCTTTCCAAGTTGTTTATTTACAATGCAGGTTTTCGTTCCATTCCAGCACTAATTGGTATATGCCTATACATCATTGGTAGGTCATCACCGCATCTAATTTCACAGCGTGGAAAGGATTTGTTTAAAGTGAAGGTTTTCGTTTTCATCCCAGAACGAAACAAATTTGATTCAGAAAATGAACGTTGGTGTCACCGCATCTCATCACAGTGAGGAAACGATTTGTTTAAAGCAGAGCTGCCGGAAAACGCTGGCCTGCTGACTGCAAGAATGTCCACCAGAGCTGTTGCTAGAGAATTACATTTTTATTTTCTCTACCATAAGCCGCCTCCAATGTCATTTTTCAGAATTTGGCAGTACGTTCAACCGGCCTCACAACCGCAGACCACATGTATCCACGCCAGCCCAGGACCTCCACATCCGGGCTTCTTCACCTGCGAGATAGTCTGACACCAGCCACACGGACAGCTGATGAAACTGAGGAATCTTTCTGTCTGTGATAAAGCCCTTTTGTGACGAAAAACTCCTTCTGATTGGCTGGGCCTGGTTCCCCAGTGGGTGGGCCCTACCCTATCATGACAAATCCATAGTTAAGCACCTAATGAATTAATTTCTTAGTAACTTAATAAAATTGTTGAAATTGTTGCATGTTGCGTTTTTATATTTTTCTTCAGCATACTAACATTAGCTTTAGTAGCTTCGCTAGATAGCTAGCTAGGTTGATGCAGCCAGCAGCTAACGTTATTAATTTAGACTCACTGAATAAATGTGTTTGATAAAGAAGATGAAACGATCTGCAAGGCCACAGCCGAGATACTGATGTTCCTGAAAAGGTTAGTCGGCCATTTTGTTAGTCCAGTGATGTTGGCATTTCATTTTACTTCCATTACTGGTGATTATTCACAAAGGTTTTGGTGATTTCTGGTATATTATCAAAATAAATCAGTCAAGGCATGTTTTATAGACTCATTCAGCAGTTTTTACCATTGGAAATGAATGTTGAAAGTTACATTTATATTCCTAAGTAGAGAGAAGGGAGCTGGAGTGAATAGCGACCGTTTTACGGCCTCCTGGTCGACCGTTTTACGGGCTCCTGGTCGACCGTTTTACGGCCTCCTGGTCGACCGTTTTACAGGCTCCTGGTCGACCGTTTTACGGCCTCCTGGTCGACCGTTCACTAAAAGAGCTTCTGGACATCAGAACAGCCTAACCTAGATTTGGATGAAAATCACATCCCCGACACTCGAAGGAGGAGGAGACGGATGGTGCTATAGAGGCCGGCATGTGGGAATCCCTGAAGAGACTACTTCGGAGAGTGGATAAATCGCCTTTACCCTCCGTTCTATTGGCAAACGTGCAATCACTGGAGAATAAACTGGATGAGCTCTGTTTGAGACTATCCCATTAACGTGATCTGACGAACTCTAATGTAAATATATATCTAGCTGTTTTTTCTTTAGATCGACAGGACAAGAATGGTTGCGTCGGAGCAGCTCAGAGGAGGGGGGGTGTGTCTCTTTATCAAGAACTGGTGTGTAATCTCTAATATTAAGGAAGTCTCAAGGTTCTGCTCACCTGAGGTAGAATACCTCATGATAAGCTGTAGACCACACTATTACTGAAGAACTGAGACATTTGTCAGGAATTGTGTCCAGATCCTTGCGACATGGGGCCGTGCATTATCATGCTGAAACATGAGGTGACGGTGGCGGATGAAATGGCACGACAATGGGACTCAGGATCAGTTCAGAAACCAGAAATGGTTTTACCTGAAATAATACCAACAGCAGTGATTAGACCACAGAAATACATATTTGCATATTTTGGCTTATGGCCACTTTTATGACCAACAGCTCACATTATGGGTACAGAGATGCTAAGAGAGCATGATGCCATAAGAGCAGATTGGACTTAAATAGCTAACCCTCCTCCTTGTTTTAGTCTATCACATCTGAAATCGTTGTCGTCCGCAATGGCAACGTCCTTATCCGTAATGAAATGATTCAGCCAGGTCTCTGAGATAACTAGAATGTCTAGTGTCATAAAAGCTAATTTACAAAATAAACCCTGAACACAATGACTTGTGTAGTCAGTAGTCGTGTGGTTGTGGTCAGTAGTCGTGTGGTTGTGGTCAGTAGTCGTGTGGTTGTGGTCAGTAGTCGTGTGGTTGTGGTCAGTAGTCGTGTGGTTGTGGTCAGTAGTCGTGTGGTTGTGGTCAGTAGTCGTGTGGTTGTGGTCAGTAGTCGTGTGGTTGTGGTCAGTAGTCGTGTGGTTGTGGTCAGTAGAGGTGGTCAGGATTTATGGTCTGTTGTGTGTTTCAGTAGTTGTGTGGTCAAATCGAATCGAATCAAATTGTATTTGTCACATGCACCGAATACAACGGGTGTAGACCTTACAAAGAAATGCTTACAAGCCCTGAACCAACAATGCAGTTTGAAGAAAATAGAGTTAAGGAAACTTCTTACCGCACGGATCCCTTTTACGGGATCATTTTCGTAAACAACCGCGCGCCAAACTTAAAAATAATACTACAAATATTTATAATTATGGAATCACAAGTGAAATATACCAAAACACAGTTTAGCTTGTTGTTAATCCACCTATCGTGTCAGATTTTGAAAATATGCTTTACAGCGAAAGCAATCCAAGCGTTTGTGAGTGATTCAATCACTGCTAGAAAAGCTAGCCTTAAATTAGCTTGGTCACGAAAGTCAGAAAAGCAATAAAATGAATCGCTTACCTTTGATAATCTTCGGATGTTTGTACTCACGAGACTCCCAGTTACAAAATAAATGTTATTTTTGTTCGATAAAGATTAGTTTTATAACGAAAAATCGCCATTTGGTTTGCGCGTTATGTTCAGAAAATCACAAGCTCGTTCCGGTACTGAAGGGCAGACGAAAATTCCAAAAAGTATCCATAATGTTCGTAGAAACATGTCAAAGGTTTTTTATAATCAATCCTCAGGTTGTTTTTAACATACATAATTGATCATATTTCAACCAGACGGTAAACTGTTCAATTCTACAGAGATAGAAAATGTCGAGCCACATCTCTCCTGCGCAGGAACCAATCAAAGGACACCTGGTCATCCACTGACACATTTTGATAAATCTCGCTAATTTTTCAAAATAAAAGCCTGAAACTATGTCTAAAGCCTGGTCACAGCCTGAGGAAGCCATTGGAAAAGAAATCTGGTTGATACGCCTTTAAATGGAGGAGGGGCAAGCAACGGAACAAGGATAAAAATAAAAAAGAGCACTTCCGGGTTGGAGTTCCTCAGGTTATCGCCTGCAAAATCAGTTCTGTTATACTCACAGACAATATTTTGACCGTTTTGGAAACTTTAGAGTGTTTTCTATCCTAATCTGTCAATTATATGCATATTCTAGCATCTGGGCCTGAGAAATAGTCAATTTACCTTGGGAACGTTTTTTTCCCAAATATAAAAATTCTGGCCCCTAGCTTCAAGAGTTAAGAAAATAGTTACTTTTTATTTAATTTTCTACTTTATTTAGTAACACAATGAAATAACAATAACGAGGCTATGTACAGGAGGTACCAGTACCAAGTCAATGTGCGGATTAGTTAAGGTAAGTTGTACATGAACTTGGCTGTACGCTCTCTGTAGCGCCTTTTGTCGGATGCCGAGCAGTTGATATACCAGGCGTTAATGCAACCGGTCAGGATGCTCTCGATGGTGCAGCTGTAGAACTTTTTGAGGATCTGGGGACCCATGCCAAATCTTTTCAGACTCCTGAGTGGGAAAAGGTTATGTCGTGTCCTCTTCATGACTGTCTTGGTGTGTTTCTCTTCACGATTTTCTTGGTGTTTTAGGACCAAGATAGTTTGTTGGTGATGTGGACGGACTGAAATTCTCGACCTGCTCCACTTCAATCCCAGCGTTGTTAATAGGGGCCTGTTCAACCCCCCTTTTCCTATAGTCCACGATCAGCTTCTTTGTCTTGCTTAGGGAGAGGTTGTTGGCCTGGCACCACACTGCCAGGTCTCTGACCTCCTCTCTATAGGCCGTCTCATCATTGTCGGTGATCAAGCCTACCACCGTTGTGTCGTCAGCAGACTTATTGATGGCATTGGAATCATGCTTGGCCACGCAGTCGTGGGTGAACAGGGAGTACGGGAGGGGGCTGAGTACACACCCCAGAGGGGCTCCAGTGTTGAGGATCAGCGTGGCAGATGTATTGTTGCCTACGCTTACCACCTGGGGTCGGCCCGTCTGGTAGTGGTATAGTAGTGGTAGTGACTGGTTATAGTTATAGTAGTGGTAGTGACTGGTTATAGTAGTGGTAGTGTCTACAGTAGTAATGGTAGTGACTGGTTATAGTTATAGTAGTGGTAGTGACTGGTAATAGTAGTGGTAGTGTCTACAGTAGTAATGGTAGGGACTGGTTATAGTTATAGTAGTGACTGGTTATAGTTATAGTAGTGACTGGTTATAGTTATAGTAGTGGTAGTGACTGGTTATAGTAGTGGTGGTAGTGACTGGTTATAGCAGTGATAGTGACTGGTTATAGTAGTGGTAGTGTCTACAGTAGTAGTGGTAGTGACTGGTTATAGTTATAGTAGTGGTAGTGACTGGTTATAGTTATAGTAGTGACTGGTTATAGTTATAGTAGTGGTAGTGACTGGTTATAGTTATAGTAGTGACTGGTTATAGTTATAGTAGTGACTGGTTATAGTAGTGGTAGTGACCGGTTATAGTAGTGGTAGTGTCTGCAGTAGTAATGGTAGTGACTGGTTATAGTAGTGGTAGTGGTAGTGTTTACAGTAGTAATGGTAGTGACTGGTTATAGTAGTGGTATTGACTACAGTAGTAATGGTAGTGACTGGTTATAGTAGTGGTATTGACTACAGTAGTAATGGTAGTGACTGGTTATAGTAGTGGTAGTGGTAGTGTCTACAGTAGTAATGGTAGTGACTGGTTATAGTAGTGGTAGTGTCTACAGTAGTAATGGTAGTGACTGGGTATAGTAGTGGTAGTGTCTACAGTAGTAGTAGTGGTAGTGACTGGTTATAGTAGTGGTAGTGACTGGTTATAGCAGTGGTAGTGACTGGTTATAGTAGTGGTAGTTTCTACAGTAGTAATGGTAGTGACTGGTTATAGTGGTGGTAGTGACTGGTTATAGTAGTGGTAGTGTCTACAGTAGTAGTAGTAGTGACTGGTTATAGTAGTGGTAGTGACTGGTTATAGTAATGGTAGTGACTGGTTATAGTAGTGGTAGTGAATGGTTATAGTAGTGAATGGTTATAGTAGTGGTAGTGACTACAGTAGTAGTGGTAGTGACTGGTTATAGTAGTGGTAGTGACTGGTTATAGTAGTGGTAGTGACTGGGTATAGTAGTGGTAGGGACTGGTTATAGTAGTGGTAGTGAATGGTTATAGTAGTGAATGGTTATAGTAGTGGTAGTGACTACAGTAGTAGTGGTAGTGACTGGTTATAGTAGTGGTAGTGACTGGTTATAGTAGTGGCAGTGACTGGTTATAGTAGTGGCAGTGACTGGTTATAGTAGTGGCAGTGACTGGTTATAGTAGTGGTAGTGACTGGTTATAGTAGTGGTAGTGACTGGTTATAGTAGTGGTAGTGACTGGTTATAGTAGTGGTAGTGTCTGGTTATAGTAGTGGTAGTGACTGGTTATAGTAGTGGTAGGGACTGGTTATAGTAGTGGTAGTGACTGGTTATAGTAGTGGTAGTGACTGGGTATAGTAGTGGTAGTGACTGGGTATAGTAGTGATAGTGACTGGTTATAGTAGTGATAGTGACTGGTTATAGTAGTGATAGTGACTGGTTATAATAGTGGTAGTGACTGGTTATAGTAGTGGTAGTGACTGGGTATAGTAGTGGTAGGGACTGGTTATAGTAGTGGTAGTGACTGGTTATAGTAGTGGTAGGGACTGGTTATAGTAGTGGTAGTGACTGGGTATAGTAGTGGTAGTGACTGGTTATAGTAGTGATAGTGACTGGTTATAGTAGTGGCAGTGACTGGTTATAGTAGTGGTAGTGACTACAGTAGTAGTGGTAGTGACTGGTTATAGTAGTGGTAGTGACTACAGTAGTAGTGGTAGTGACTGGTTATAGTAGTGGTAGTGACTACAGTAGTAGTGGTAGTGACTGGTTATAGTAGTGGTAGTGTCTGGTTATAGTAGTGGCAGTGACTGGTTATAGTAGTGGTAGTGACTACAGTAGTAGTGGTAGTGACTGGTTATAGTAGTGGTAGTGTCTGGTTATAGTAGTGGCAGTGACTGGTTATAGTAGTGGCAGTGACTGGTTATAGTAGTGGTAGTGACTGGTTATAGTAGTGGTAGTGACTGGTTATAGTAGTGGTAGTGACTGGTTATAGTAGTGGTAGTGTCTGGTTATAGTAGTGGTAGTGACTGGTTATAGTAGTGGTAGGGACTGGTTATAGTAGTGGTAGTGACTGGTTATAGTAGTGGTAGTGACTGGGTATAGTAGTGGTAGTGACTGGGTATAGTAGTGATAGTGACTGGTTATAGTAGTGATAGTGACTGGTTATAGTAGTGATAGTGACTGGTTATAATAGTGGTAGTGACTGGTTATAGTAGTGGTAGTGACTGGGTATAGTAGTGGTAGGGACTGGTTATAGTAGTGGTAGTGACTGGTTATAGTAGTGGTAGGGACTGGTTATAGTAGTGGTAGTGACTGGGTATAGTAGTGGTAGTGACTGGTTATAGTAGTGATAGTGACTGGTTATAGTAGTGATAGTGACTGGTTATAGTAGTGATAGTGACTGGTTATAGTAGTGGTAGTGACTACAGTAGTAGTAGTAGTAGTGACTGGTTATAGTAGTGGTAGTGACTGGTTATAGTAGTGGTAGTGACTGGTTATAGTAGTGGTAGTGACTGGTTATAGTAGTGGTAGTGACTGGTTATAGTAGTGGTAGTGACTGGTTATAGTTATAGTAGTGGTAGTGACTACAGTAGTAATGGTAGTGACTGGTTATAGTAGTGGTAGTGACTGGTTATAGTAGTGGTAGTGACTGGTTATAGTAGTGGTAGTGACTGGTTATAGTAGTGGTAGTGACTGGTTATAGTAGTGGTAGTGACTACAGTAGTAATGGTAGTGACTGGTTATAGTAATGGTAGTGTCTACAGTAGTAATGGTAGTGACTGGTTATAGTAGTGGTAGTGTCTACAGTAGTAATGGTAGTGACTGGTTATAGTAATGGTAGTGTCTACAGTAGTAATGGTAGTGACTGGTTATAGTAGTGGTAGTGACTGGTTATAGTAGTGGTAGTGACTGGTTATAGTAGTGGTAGTGACTGGTTATAGTAATGGTAGTGTCTACAGTAGTAGTGGTAGTGACTGGTTCTAGTTATAGTAATGTTAGTGACTGGTTATAGTAGTGGTAGTGACTGGTTATAGTTATAGTAGTAACTGGTTATAGTCTTGGTAGTGACCGGTTATAGTTATAGTAGTGGTATTGTCTACAGTAGTAATGGTAGTGACTGGTTATAGTAGTGGTAGTGTCTGGTTATAGTCTTGGTAGTGACTGGTTATAGTCTTGGTAGTGACTGGTTATAGTTATAGTAGTGGTATTGTCTACAGTAGTAATGGTAGTGACTGGGTATAGTAGTGGTAGTGTCTACAGTAGTAATGGTAGTGACTGGTTATAGTAGTGGTAGTGTCTACAGTAGTAGTAGTAGTAACTGGTTATAGTAATGGTAGTGACTGGTTATAGTAATGGTAGTGACTGGTTATAGTAGTGGTAGTTACTGGTTATAGTTATAGTAGTGGTAGTGACTGGTTATAGTAGGGGTAGTTACTGGTTATAGTTATAGTTGTGGTAGTTCCTTCACCATGTACAGTAGACTTTTACCTGACCAGGTCGTTAGAGTAGGAAAAACTTCAGAATCCAGAAAATATGTACGATTTTTTAACCTGTGGTGCCACCTTCTTTAAAGAGCAGGGTTTTGTTTCATCCCAGCACTAATCATATCATCTGACATAGAGGGACGGGCTTCAGATGAGTTGAAGGAATTCTGCTGGCACGCCCCACTCGGCTGTACTCCACTGGACGCGTTGTGCTTTAAATAGCAGGTGTTTAAGAACTGTTCATGCTCAGCCTGTCACTACTGTAGGTCTGCCTGCTCCGTCCCTCTCTCTTTAACTCCGTCCAAAAACACACGCGATGTCAGCCGCCAGCACCGAGACGAGCGCCCAGTTGCCCGCGGCCGCCAGCCGGGTGTTCTTCCAGCCGCCGGCCGGGGTTGGGTGCGCTGGTTCCGGACCCATGCCGCGGAATGACCCGGTCCAGAGGAAGCAGGGAAAAGTGACGGTGAAATACGACAGGAAGGAGCTGCGGAAGAGACTGATACTGGAGGAGTGGATCATTGAACAACTAAGCGATTTGTACGACTGTGAGGTGAGGAGGTTTTATGGGCGCTTTGGGTCGGTTATTCTTGGAGGATTCGGGATGAATAATTAATTGCCAAGATAATCAGTGTTTAAAATGTTGTCTTTAGAGTTTGGAGTGGGTTGTTGGTATGTTTGCAGTGGTCGTGCGTAAAGCCAGGGGAAGGGAACATGGAGGTGGTTTGGTTACCTGTGTAAATCCGCGGGTCACACCGGTCTATTGTCCCCTCTCCCCCCGGCTGCATTGTCTCCCCCCTGGACAGGTAGCTTCCAAGAGAGGTTCTCACAGAACAGATTAACCACTGGGTAGAAACTGGTTGAATCAACGTTTCCACGTTATTTCAACCAAATAAAAAAAGTGTTAGGTCATTTCGTGATTTTTTCCCCACCGAACTTGTAACCTAAATGCAATGACATTGTGACATTTGTTGAGTTCACGTTGAATTCACGTTAGTTGACAACTCAACCAAATGTAGACGTTGAACTGAAGTCTGTGCCCAGTGGGGAAAGACTGTGTTTGAGGTCGTAAAACACACAACACAGCTGCGCTTTAAGCGTCAGACTCTTTTTTTTGTAGCCGAGTCGCATCTCGTTTAACTGCTGAGAACGCCTTTACAGTCGGCTACAGAGGGCTGATTTGTCAATTGGCCTACAGACAGACAAATATTGTCTGACACTGGGCTACACAAAAAAATCATTCCGGTAAAGGCATTAAATAATCGGCGCCCTTTACCAGAATACACAATCTGCTTCATTAATTCATAATGTCGACCCGAATAGCTTGTGTTTTCTATTGATTTCATATAATGCTTAAAGGAAGGGGAAACTGCTGGTCTAGATAATGATTGGTTGTCTGGTATGTGAGTCCATTCATGTTACCATCTGCCTGGGATGTGTCGAGTCGGGAATATTGTTAACCCTTCTGATCACCGGCAGGTCTGTGTCTTTCCCTGAGAGATGGTATCGACCGAGACATATGAATGCTGTCTCACGGTGATGGTCGCTACATTCTTTAACATCTGAAGAGCTGAGAGAATCTCCACAGTGCTGTGTTCTCCATATCATGCAGGATGCTGCTAGAGAGGAGAGGATAGGAGGGCAGTGGATTAACCAATGATATGAGGAGGAGAGAGCAGTGGATTAACCAATGACATGAGGTGGAGAGGGCAGTGGATTAACCAATGACATGAGGAGGAGAGGGCAGTGGATTAACCAATGACATGAGGAGGAGAGGGCAGTGGATTAACCAATGACATGAGGAGGAGAGGGCAGTGGATTAACCAATGACATGAGGAGGAGAGGGCAGTGGATTAACCAATGACATGAGGAGGAGAGGGCAGTTTGTTAACCAATGACATGAGGAGGAGAGGGCAGTGGATTAACCAATGACATGAAGAAAGCAGGGCAGTTTGTTAACCAATGACTTGAGGAAAGCAGGGCAGTTTGTTAACCAATGACTTGAGGAAAGCAGGGCAGTGCTGTGCTCCAGAGGTACAGACCCTGTGCAGACTGATAGGAACTGTATTAGCTGTATCCACTAGCGGTTCTGGCCCCTCTAACAGTACAACTGGCCCCTCTAACAGTACAACTGGCCCCTCTAACAGTACAACTGGCCCCTCTAACAGTACAACTGGCCCCTCTAACAGTACACCTGGCCCCAGCTTGGCCCCCCCTGTTGAAATGGTCTAGAACCACCACTTGCTAAATCCCAAAGCATTGGTCTCTCGCTCATCCATGGCAACAATGTGACAAACATGTTCTTTATTGAAACATCCCCCTGATACCTGCATGATGAAGACTGAACACTTCTGAACTGACAGTTCTAATGATCTGTAGCCATGCCAGTCTATCCTGGCCTTACCTGGTTAGCCCTGGTCTGTAGCCATGCCAGTCCATCCTGGCCTTAGCTGGTTAGCCCTGGTCTGTAGCCATGCCAGTCCATCCTGGCCTTACCTGGTTAGCCCTGGTCTGTAGCCATGCCAGTCCATCCTGGCCTTACCTGGTTAGCCCTGGTCTGTAGCCATGCCAGTCCATCCTGGCCTTAGCTTGTTAGCCCTGGCCTGTAGCCATGCCAGTCCATCCTGGCCTTAGCTTGTTAGCCCTGGTCTTCAGTTGCAGCCTACATTGGCCTACGTGGTTCTGTACTGCAACTGTTAAAGAGGGACTACCCTAAACAGCAACTTTTCCTTTTAAAACGGCCAATGTGGCATCGATATGAGCGAGACATTTATTCTAGTGTCTAAATGGACTAAAGTCTCAGTTTCGTCCCAAAACTGAGATTTTCAAGATGATGGGAAGAAATTGAATGTCATGGGATGAAAGGTACTGTAACAGTTTTCCGTGGGTTGGGTTTGTTTAAATCCCGCCCACAGCTGGCAGCACCCAAATAATCATCAGTTCAGAGCGCAGCCGCACGCGACCTGACCGTATTACCCAGAGTCCATTTGGTTTGACATTTGATTTCCCTGTGGGACTAGTTGGGGACCATCAGTAAATTTACAACAATGTACACGGGACAATATTTTAAAATGTCAGTAGCTCCAACTGTCAGTGACCTACAGCCCTAAAGCAACTATAAATTGTAGAACGTCATATACATATATTAAAAGTCGCTCTGGATAAGAGCGTCTGCTAAATGACTAAAATGTAAAATGTAAATATTAAAAGCATTTAATGAGACGACTTAAAGATGCGCAACATGAAAATATTGTCTCATTTACTTTTTATAAAACATTGACGGTCCCTAACTATCCCCAGAGATAGGCTACCGTTAGCCAAAGGTCGCACACCTGCCAGCTGAAGCTAATTGGCAATAGAAGTTAGCTAATACTAGTTAGCCTAGGAGACTTCAATATACAACACCTGGTTAGACTGTCTTTCAAGTTATCTAGAAGGGTGAGCGACTGTTCTCTTTTGAAAAATGTTGCTTGCGCATGCTTTGCTGAATCGGCAGAGCTTTGCTGTCCGTCTCTGTATCGGTTTGATATGAAAACATGATACTAGTGTACAGAACAGAGCAGTGTGTGTTTAATAGAGTAGAGACGGGGTCACTTCACATTCAGGGAAATGTA
Source organism: Salvelinus fontinalis (assembly GCF_029448725.1). NCBI lineage: Eukaryota > Metazoa > Chordata > Actinopteri > Salmoniformes > Salmonidae > Salvelinus > Salvelinus fontinalis. The sequence continues at coordinate 41,883,606 of NC_074684.1, read as the reverse complement.
TTTCTGCTTCCTGTAACTCAGCCACAGTTAGGGTGATAGGCAGACCAGGGTGTGCGTGCATGTGTTGGTGTGCAAGACAGTTAATTAAACCCAATCTCAACCTTATTCGTCTGTCGTCATGGGAATTAAGAATATCGTAACCCGTTTCTATGATAATGAAAATAATCTGAATTTCTCATTCTGTGGTACGTTATCCAAAGCAGAAAACTATCGTAGGACTCTCTAGTGTACTAACAGAGGCAAGAAGACTATAATGGCCTAACAAACAGAAATTAACAGTGCTATTTGTCAAACATAATCCTCTTGTTGCCCTCGCTCTGTCCACCTTCCCATTCCTATCTCTTCTCCTCCCTCTATCTTTCTAAGACACTTTAGCTTCTTCATCTTATGCAAACCACCCTCTATTTTACTCCCTCTCCTACTCTCCTTTCCTCTTCTCTTCTCCCTCTCTTCTCCTCTCTTCTCCTCTCCCTCTCTATTCCTCTCTGTATATTGTCTCTCTCTGGGCATAGTATTACATAATCAGTGATTAATTTCTCTCCTGTCTCTTGTGGGACTCTGCTTTTTTCAGGACACAAAGAGGGGAAGAGAGAGAGCAATCTCCCCAACATTACTCCTCTCTAGCTCAGTGTTGTGTCTGTCTGTGTGAAGCTCAGACCCTGCTCTAGATGGTCGGTGTGTTCATTAGCCTACTCTCTGTGTTGAGCTGTGTGTTTAGTACCCTACTCTCTGTGTTGAGCTGTGTGTTCAGTAGTCTACTCTCTGTGTTGAGCTGTGTGTTCATTAGCCTACTCTCTGTGTTGAGCTGTGTGTTCAGTAGCCTACTCTCTGTGTTGAGCTGTGTGTTCAGTAGCCTACTCTCTGTGTTGAGCTGTGTGTGTGTTCAGTAGGCTACTCTCTGTGTTGAGCGGTGTGTGTGTTCAGTAGCCTACTCTCTGTGTTGAGCTGTGTGTTTAGTACCCTACTCTCTGTGTTGAGCTGTGTGTTCAGTAGCCTACTCTCTGTGTTGAGCTGTGTGTTCAGTAGCCTACTCTCTGTGTTGAGCTGTGTGTGTGTTCAGTAGCCTACTCTCTGTGTTGAGCTGTGTGTGTGTTCAGTAGCCTACTCTCTGTGTTGAGCTGTGTGTGTGTTCAGTAGGCTACTCTCTGTGTTGAGCGGTGTGTGTGTTCAGTAGCCTACTCTCTGTGTTGAGCTGTGTGTGTGTTCAGTAGCCTACTCTCTGTGTTGAGCTGTGTGTGTGTGTGTTCAGTACTGAGGTTAAGGTTAGGAGTCCAGCCTACTTCTAGAAAAGAGTCTGTATGGTTGAGAAGACAGGTTGTGTGGTGATGGATCAATATGGCTGATCAATATGGCTGAGAAGACAGGTTGTGTGGTGACGGATCAATATGGCTGAGAAGACAGGTTGTATGGTGACGGATCAATATGGCTGAGAAGACAGGTTGTGTGTTGATGGATCAATATGGCTGAGAAGACAGGTTGTGTGGTGACGGATCAATATGGCTGAGAAGACAGGTTGTGTGGTGATGGATCAATATGGCTGATCAATATGGCTGAGAAGACAGGTTGTGTGGTGATGGATCAATATGGCTGAGAAGACAGGTTGTGTGGTGATGGATCAATATGGCTGATCAATATGGCTGAGAAGACAGGTTGTGTGGTGATGGATCAATATGGCTGATCAATATGGCTGAGAAGACAGGTTGTGTGGTGATGGATCAATATGGCTGATCAATATGGCTGAGAAGACAGGTTGTGTGGCGATGGATCAATATGGCTGAGAAGACAGGTTGTGTGGTGATGGATCTGAGAGAGTCAGTCGATTGATGGTGTTAGTGCTGCTCAAGACTTTTCTCTCTACGTCACACACGCACGCACGCACGCACGCACGCACGCACGCACGCACGGGAGGGAGACAATGCGATCTGGGTCATTGTGTTTGGACCAAATGGAGCCAGTGGCCTACAGGCATCCTACATCATCATGGTTCATAACAACACCTGTCTGTCTGTCTGTCTGTCTGTCTGTCTGTCTGTCTGTCTGTCTGTCTGTCTGTCTGTCTGTCTGTCTGTCTGTCTGTCTGTCTGCCTCCCTCCCTCCCTCCCTCCACACTATTATTCACATTCTGCATGGGAGTCTGTATGGTGAGGGCCTGTCTGAGGGCCTGTCTGAGGGTTGTGTGTTTGAAAATAAGTTATTTTATTTTTTATATTACTACTTTAGTACTATTACTCCTTTAATATTATATTACTACAATAGTATGGTCCTACATTAGTATTATAGTACCACATTAGTATTATGGTACTACATTAGTAGTATGGTACTACTTTAGTATTATGGTACTACATTAGTATTATGGTACTACATTAGTATTATAGTACCACATTAGTATTATGGTACTGCATTAGTAGTATGGTACTGCATTAGTAGTATGGTACTGCATTAGTATTATAGTACCACATTAGTATTATGGTACTACATTAGTATTATGGTACTACATTAGTATTATGGTACTACTTTAGTATTATATCTACTATTGTTGTCACTGTTGTTTTGATATTTGTTATGCGTATCACTTGGCAACATTGACCTTGCCCTTCATGCCATTACAGAATATTGAATTTGAGAGAGGAGAGGAAGAGACAGAGACAGAGACAGAGAGAGACAGAGAGAGACAGAGAGAGACAGAGAGAGACAGAGAGAGACAGAGAGAGAGAGAGAGAGAGAGAGAGAGACAGAGAGAGAGAGAGAGAGAGAGAGAGTTTTGAGTTTTTATAAAACCTTTATTTTCTACTCAATTGTTAACATAAATAATGACACACTGCCTTTTCAGAAATGAAACAATGAACGTAATTCCTACACAAAATAAATAAAAATAAAAATACAAAAGAACATATACATTCAACTTATTTCCTCAACAAAAAATTATTTCCCCTCCTCTACAAAACAAAGCGCTCCTTCATATGCCCACTTCTCCTCAAACAATGGGAGATCTTTTACAGCTGAGAAAAACTCAAAATCCACTTTTATTCTTGCTTTCACTAATCCTTTAAAAACACATCTTATATCCTTCTCATATCCCGTGTCTATTTTATGTTTCCTACTCAAAAAAATTGACATCTTAGCTTGTCCCAAAATAAAATTTAACATTTGACATTTTCTTTTCTGTTGCTTACTATATTGAAACCCCAAAATAAAAACATTGTTATTAAAAATCTCACCTACAGCTCTAAACAATGATTCCAGTATTTCCAATAAAGGTTTTATCCTCTCACACTCCATAAAACAGTGAAAAATGGTTTCTCTTATATTACAAAAAGGACATCCATCTCTAACATCTGAATTAATGACAGATACAAAAGCATTAACTGCAATAATGCCATGTAACACCCTCCATTGCATATCACCAGTACCCTTTTGTAACGGTGGTTTGTACAGTGCTCTCCATGCTGGCTTTACCTTGTCATCAATTCCCAATTTTACCCTCCATGGAGTGTCTTTTCTATTTTTCAATTTCTCTTTGTTTAACACCTTAACACACCCCCTATACAAATCCTTCCCATTCACCTCATCCAAACCCACCTCCTCCAACCCTCTCAAATCCAACAATATACCCTTTCTCTCTGACTCTGTGATATTTGGTGTAATCCCTAATCTTGGAAATGAGACGTCTTCATCTTGTTCCTTCTTCTTGTGGCTATTAAGCATTCCCCATTCTTCCGCTGACAGAGCTTTCCTGCAGCTTCCCAGCATTTGTCCAACAATCCTTTCCGACCTCACCCCCAAATGTTCAGCCAACCATCTTCCATCCATTAAGTCGGGCCCAGCCATTGCCATTAACTGTCTTAAGGTGATTATTTTTCCCTTCACCAGAATCTTGGAGAAATGTGGAACAGCTGCAGTTGTACAATCCAGTCTTGCCCCACACACCAGAGGTTCCTCCAACAGCCAATGCACTGACTCCGCTGAAGTTCGTCTGGACACCTTCATTATGCTCCACACTCTGAGAAGGCCTCTGTAAAACGGAGGTACTCCCTCCCTAGAAATCTGGCTACTATCAACCAGAAATAAAGCCTTCTTTAAACCTAAACCTCCAACCCTCTGTAACACAAGGCCTGCTACCCCCCTCCACACCACATTTTCCTGTCCATAAAGCAACCTTTGAATAAACTGAAAACGGAAAGCAGCAGCCCTACTAGCAAGATGTACCAGACCTTGTCCCCCCTCCTCTTTTGACAAATACAAAACACTTTGTGGAACCCAGTGATATTTATCCCAAAAAAAATCTACCATAATTGCCTGTATCTTAGCCAGAAGACCAGAAGGTGGTTCTAAAACTGCCAACCTATGCCATAATGCAGAGGCAATCACATTGTTAACTATAATAGTTCTCCCCCTATATGACATTCGAGATAACAACCAACGCCATCTCCTCATCCTCCCTTCCACCATTTCAACCACCCCAATCCAATTTCTTTCCATAATCCCCTCATCTCCTAAGTACACTCCAAGATACTTAAACCCTCCCTTACACCATTCCAATCCCCCTGGCAAAGCCATGATCCCTCCAGACCATTCTCCAATCTGTAATGCACAACTCTTTTCCCAATTTACTTTTGCCGAGGATATTCCCCTAAACCGATCAACCATTAGACTCAAACTATCCACCTCCGCTTGATTTTTCACTAAAACAACTACATCATCAGCATAGGCTGAAAGACGAATAGGAGGAATATCCTTGGAAAGGTACACCCCTTCAATGCGACTTCTAATGCTATTTAGTAGTGGCTCTATAGCAATGGCATACAGCATCCCTGATAAAGAACATCCCTGCCTAATACCTCTACACACTTTAAAAGGAGCACTCAAACCACCGTTAACTTTCAATACACTTTCAATGTCACCATATATCACCTTTATCATGTCAATAAAACCAGATCTGAACCCAAACGCCTCAAGCGTATGCCATAAATATTGATGTTCAACTCGGTCAAATGCCTTTTCCTGATCAATTGAAATTAGACCTGCATCCACCCCAATAGCCCTAGAGATGTCCAAAAAGTCACGAATCAGAGAAATGTTATCCCCTATCTGCCTGCCAGGAACACAGTAGGACTGGTCCGTATGTATGATTTGCCCCATCACCTCCCTCAGCCTGTTGGACAAAGCCTTGGACAGGATCTTATAATCAGTGCACAATAAAGCCACCGGCCTCCAGTTTTTCACCTCCCTAGGGTCTCCCTTTTTGGGCAGTAGGGTGAGGACAGCCCTTCTGCAGCTTAATGGTAGTAACCCTCCGGTTAAACTATCATTAACCACTGCCAGCCAATCTTCTCCCAACATAGTCCAAAAAGACTTAAAAAAGTCAACGGGAAGCCCATCAAAGCCTGGTGCCCTTCCATTTTCCATGCCTTTTAATGCAGAGTATAACTCCTGCAAAGACAATGGTTGCTCAAGCTCAACCTGAGCTTCTGCATCCACCTTTGGGAGCCCATCAAGGAACTTCTGTGTCACTGTTTTATCCTCTTTGTACTCACACTTGTAGAGCTCAGCATAGAACTCTACTGCCCTCTTTCTAATTTCACTAGGGCTAGTGAGCTCTTGTCCAACAGCTGATTTGAGACAATGAATAATTTTTCTTTGTCCATTCTTTTTCTCTAAACCAAAGAAAAATTTGGATGAGGCATCCATTTCAGATATTCCCTGAAACTTACTTCTCACCAATGCCCCCTGTGCTCTGATACCCAGCAGATCTGCCAATTCAACTTTTTTTTTCTTGAGTGCCTGCGTATGGCCCCAATCTCCTGTGGTCTCAACCAACGTCATGAGTTCCACTATTTCAAACTCTAGGGCTTTCATTGATCTGATGATATCCTTGGTGACATTCCTCGTGTATTGATTACAAAATTGTTGAATCTGGATTTTCCCTATATCCCACCACTGTTGAATGGATATAAAACTGTCCTTTTGAGACCTCCACCTCTCCCAGAAAAAACAAAAACATTTCCTGAAGTGAGCATCACTCAATAAAGTTATATTAAAATGCCAGTATGCGCTTTTGGGTTTTACATTATTAATGAACACCACCTCTGTTATTAAACAATGATCAGAAAATCCCACCGGGGTTATCACACTTGATTTACAGACCTGAGATTGATGCTCAAAACAATAAAACCTATCTAACCTTGCCATAGAGATGATGTTCTCTCTCACATGCGCCCAGGTGTACTGCCTTGTGCCTCCATTTTGTCTCCGCCAAATATCACACAATTCATGCATTACAATGAGGCGTTTTAAAAAGGTCCTTGAGGCTATATGAGGTTCTTGATGATTTCTATCTAAATCACTGACTGTGCAGTTAAAATCCCCAGCAATAAATAAATAATCTTCATTGTTACATTTCTCAATGGTATTTGATAATGTCTCTAAAAAACATACCCTCTCAACTGCCACCACTGGGGCATAGACATTTATCAGACACATAGTGATGTTTTCATACCTTGCTCTAACTTTTAATAACCTCCCCTCAACTACCTCTTCAACCTCATAAGACAAAGGCAAAAACCCCCTTGAGAACAATATAGCCACACCCCCACTTTTAGAATTTTTATGACTACACACCACTGTCCCCTCCCACTCCTTTTTCCACATAACTTCATTTTCCAAATTACTATGTGTTTCTTGTAGAAAATTTATGTCACTTCCCTTTCCCCTAATTAACTCATACACTATCGCTCTTTTTTTAACATCTCTTCCACCATTTATGTTTAAAGAAGAAATCTTAAAACTGCTCATGAATGAAAAAAATATACAGAGGAAAATACAGATATCCCATCTCTTTACAGGTTTAAAACTGCAACTAAACCCTTTCATTTTCTTTAGAATTTACATCACTTATCACTCTCGTGACCACCTTCTTAAGTCTAGCAATTTCAGGGCTTGTCAAACCTCCCCCTGTTATTTTTGACATCAAAAACTTTGCTGATTCAATAAACAATTCACTTTCAGGGAAAAAATCAGTTATATTGTAATCCTGCATATATTTCTTCCCTTTTGTCAACTTCAGAAATTGGCGTACCTTCTTAATTCCATACCTTCCTTCCTCCCCAATTATCTCACTATTTTGTTGCGACGCGTCAGATGACTCACTCCCGCTCTCCTCCCCAGAGGAAAACTCTCCTAAATCTTCAACCTTTTCATCTTCAACTAATTTATCAATCTCTACCTTCCTCTTAGAATTAGACCCTTCACCCCCCCCTACATTCTTTCTCTTACTTCTCGGTACTTTGAAAACAGCTTCTTCCTTTCCTGTTATTTCAATTTCCTCTTTATCTCCAATTTCATTTTCCAACACCACCTCAGCAACGGCAGTCGCAATCTCACAGACTGCTTCCCCTCCCTCCTTGTTCTGATCCACCACAATTGTCCCCGTATCCACACTGCCTTCCTCTCCCCCTTTTCCAACCACATCTGCCCACCTTCTTCCTTCCCCCGTACTTTTAGCAGTTTCATCTCTTTGCGTAAATGCATTATCTGTACCATCACTATAACTACTACCGGGCTCTGCGCGCTCCTTCTCAGGACAACTACGCACCAAATGCCCCTCTCTTCCACACCCAAAACATTTCATTGATTCAGTAGAAGCGTAAAACACATAATCAAATCCATCAATCTTAAAACTAAACGCTAAATTCAGTTCATCGACGTCCTTTTTTAAGATCATATACACTTGCCTTCTATGAGACACGACATGTTTCAGCAACGGAGATTTGCATCCAAAAAGAACTTTCTTTATTGTAGACACAATTTGACCATGACGCGATAATTCTCTCTCCAACACTTCATCTCTAACAAATGGTGGTACGTTAGACAATATAACCTTCTTAGCCGGATTCATAAGTGGAAATACCTTCGTCTGTGTTTCCCTCAAAACAACACCGTTCTCCACCATCGTATTCACTTTTCCAATAGAATCTAAGAATATCACTACTGCGCTATTCATCCTTGAGGCTGATTTAATGCTATCATACCCAATCATACTACCTACCGCTAAAACACATTCTTCCACTGAACATCCAACCTCTGCCAAAATCTTAATTCCATTGCGCCGACTAAGTTTTTCATACTCCAAATTCTCACGAGCGGACATTTTAACCAGCCTCAACCAGCTGGTTGTGCCCTCGCGAAAACAAACAACCTCAAACTATCCACCACCCCTCTACTTGTTAATTAATAAGTAGAACAATTATCTTTAAACCAACTAATCAATATATATATATTTACATACCAAAACCCAATAGAATGAAAAGAAATCCAGTCGCTCTCACAAACACTCCTGCTTGACGACTCACTTCCCAGCATGCACTCCGAAGAGAGAGAGAGAGAGAGAGAGAGAGAGAGAGAGAGAGAGAGAGAGAGAGAGAGAGAGAGAGAGAGAGAGAGAGAGAGAGAGAGAGAGAGAGAGAGAGAGAGAGAGAGAGAGAGAGAGAGAGAGAGAGAGAGAGAGGGAGAGAGAGGGAGAGAGAGAGAGAGAGAGAGAGAGAGAGAGAGAGAGAGAGAGAGAGAGAGAGAGAGAGAGAGAGAGAGAGAGAGAGAGAGAGAGAGAGAGAGAGGGAGAGGGAGAGGGAGAGGGAGAGGGAGAGGGAGAGGGAGAGGGAGAGGGAGCGACTGGGGAATTCTTGATTCTGAGCTGGTCATTTTGCTCCTTGGCGTCAACAGTCAGAGGAGAATTGGAGCAGCTGTACTCTGAACTCTCTCCCTCTCATTGAAATTCAAATGTTTTTTTTTATTTTTATTGAATAAATAGTAGGCTACACATGAAAAATGAACATGCTATTATTATTACTACTAAAATGAATGTTGTAGCTGTACAAAAAAAAATAATGAAAATAATAAAAAATAATTGTATGTTTTTCATTTGAGTCCAGAGGTTGAATAACCAGTCAACTCTGAACACTTACTCATTCAAGGGCTGTTCTTTACAGTGTAGAATAATAGTGAAGACATCAAAATACACACTTCTGCCCACAGGACTCCATGTTGACTCCAATGTTTCCCACAGTTGTAGCCTAGTGGTTAGAGGGGGGCGGCAGGTAGCCTAGGGGTTAGAGGGGGGAGGCAGGTAGCCTAGGGGTTAGAGGGGGGAGGCAGGTAGCCTAGGGGTTAGAGGGGGGGCGGCAGGTAGCCTAGGGGTTAGAGGGGGGAGGCAGGTAGCCTAGGGGTTAGAGGGGGGCGGCAGGTAGCCTAGGGGTTAGAGGGGGAGGCAGGTAGCCTAGTGGTTAGAGGGGGGAGGCAGGTAGCCTAGGGGTTAGAGGGGGAGGCAGGTAGCCTAGTGGTTAGAGGGGGGAGGCAGGTAGCCTAGGGGTTAGAGGGGGAGGCAGGTAGCCTAGTGGTTAGAGGGGGGCGGCAGGTAGCCTAGTGGTTAGAGGGGGGCGGCAGGTAGCCTAGTGGTTAGAGGGGGAGGCAGGTAGCCTAGTGGTTAGAGGGGGGCGGCAGGTAGCCTAGTGGTTAGAGGGGGGCGGCAGGTAGCCTAGGGGTTAGAGGGGGCGGCAGGTAGCCTAGTGGTTAGAGGGGGGCGGCAGGTAGCCTAGTGGTTAGAGGGGGGCGGCAGGTAGCCTAGTGGTTAGAGGGGGGAGGCAGGTAGCCTAGTGGTTAGAGGGGGGCGGCAGGTAGCCTAGTGGTTAGAGGGGGGCGGCAGGTAGCCTAGTGGTTAGAGGGGGGCGGCAGGTAGCCTAGTGGTTAGAGGGGGGAGGCAGGTAGCCTAGTGGTTAGAGGGGGGCGGCAGGTAGCCTAGTGGTTAGAGGGGGGCGGCAGGTAGCCTAGGGGTTAGAGGGGGAGGCAGGTAGCCTAGTGGTTAGAGGGGGGCGGCAGGTAGCCTAGTGGTTAGAGGGGGGCGGCAGGTAGCCTAGTGGTTAGAGGGGGGCGGCAGGTAGCCTAGTGGTTAGAGGGGGACGGCAGGTAGCCTAGGGGTTAGAGGGGGGCGGCAGGTAGCCTAGGGGTTAGAGGGGGGCGGCAGGTAGCCTAGTGGTTAGAGGGGGGCGGCAGCGTAGCCTAGGGGTTAGAGGGGGGCGGCAGGTAGCCTAGTGGTTAGATGGGGACGGCAGGTAGCCTAGTGGTTAGAGGGGGGCGGCAGGTAGCCTAGTGGTTAGAGGGGGGAGGCAGGTAGCCTAGGGGTTAGAGGGGGGCGGCAGGTAGCCTAGGGGTTAGAGCGTTGGACTAGTAAACGAAAGGTTGCAAGATCGAATCCCCGAGCTGACAAGGTAACAATCTGTCGTTCTGCCCCCTGAACAATGCAGTTAACCCACTGTTCCCCGGTAGACCGTCATTGTAAATGATAATTTGTTCTTAACTGACTTGCCTAGTAAAATAAAGGTAATTCTTTTTTTTAAATGGCTGCACTGAAATCTAACAGTACAGCTCCCACAATCTTCTTATTATCAATATCTTTCAACCAATCATCAGTCATTAGTGTCAGTGCAGTACATGAAGTGCCCTGAAAGTCTGTTGTTGAAGTGCATGCTGAAAGTCTGTTGTTCATTTGTTTACAGAGAAATAGCATTGTATTTGGTCAAACAACAAATCTTTCCAAAAAGTTTGCCACGAGCTGGCAGCAAGCTGCTAGGTCTGCTGTTAGACCAAGTAAAGGCCGCTTTACCACTCTTAGGTAGTGGAATGACTTTGGCTTCCCTCCAGGCCTGAGGACAAAGACTTTCCTCTAGGCTCAGATTAAAGATATGACAGATAGGAGTGGCTATAGAGTCAGCTACCATCCTCAGTAGCTTTCCATCTAAGTTATCAATGCCAGGAGGTTTGATCGATAACGATCCTTTTTCCACCTCTCCCACACTAACTTTACTCAGAGGGTTTTCTTAAATGGAAGCTTCTCTAATGTCAAACAAATTAAATCAAATTTACCGTGAAATGCTTACTTACAAGCCCTTAACCAATTATGATTGACTAAATAAACTAAAGTAAAAAATGTAATAAAAAGTAACACAAATAGCAATAACAAGGCTATATACAATAATTTATGCAGGGGGTACCGGTACAAAGTCAATGTGGTTAGTCGAGGTAATTGAGGTAATATGCACATGTAGGTAGAGTTAGCATAGATAACCCTATCGGCTATCTCCTCGTTGTCGGTGATCAGGCCTACCGCTGTTGTGTCTTCAGCAAACTTAATGACTGTGTTGGAGTCGTGCTTGGCCACGCAGGCGTGGGTGAACAGAGAGTACAGGAGGGGGCTAAGCACTCACCCCTGAGGGACCCCCATGTTGACGATCAGTGTGGTAGATGTGCTGTTGCCTACCCTTACCACCTGGAGGGCGGCCCGCCAGGAAGTCCTGGTGAATGTCGACCTGTTTAAAGGTCTTGCTCACATTGGCTACGGAGAACGTGATCACACAGTCATCCGGAACAGCTGGTGCTCTCATGCATGCTTCAGTTTTGCTTGCCTCGAAGCGAGCATAAAAGGCATTATAGCTCATCTGGTAGGCTTGCATCACTGGGCAGCTCGCCCTGCCATATCCAACGAGCGTCAGATCCGTGTAGTAGTATTCAATCTTAGACTTGCCTGTTTGATGGTTCGTCTGAGGGCATTTCTTATAAGTGTCTGGATTAGTGTTCCGCTGCTCTAGCCTTTAGCTCGGTGCGGATGTTGCCTGTAATCCATGGCTTCTGTTTGGGATATGTACGTACGGTCACTGTGGGGATGACGTCGTCGATGTTCTTATTGATGAGGTGGTATTCTCCTCAATGCCATTGGATGAATCCCGGAACATATTCCAGTCTGTGCTGGCAAAACAGTACAGTAGCGTAGCATCCGCGTCATCTGACCACTTCCGTATTGAGCGAGTCACTGGTATTTCCTGCTTTAGTTTTTGCTTGTAAGCAGCAATCAGGAGTATAGAATTAGGGTCAGATTTGCCAAATGGAGGGAGAGCTTTGTATGTGTCTCTGTGTGTGGAGTAAAGAGGGTCTGGTTTTTTCCCTCTCCGTTTGCACGTGACATGCTGGTAGAAATTAGGTAAAACTGATTTAAGATTGCCTGCATTAAAGTCCCCGGCCACTAGGAGCGCCACTTCTGGATGAGCAGTTTCTTGTTTCCTTATGGCCTTATACAGCTGGTTGAGTGCGGTCTTAGTGCCAGCATTGGTCTGTGGAGGTAAATAGACAGCTATGAAAAATATAGATGAAAACTCTCTTGGTGGTGTGGTCTACAGCTTATCATGAGGTACTCTACCTCAGGCGAGCAAATCCTCAATAAGTCATTAATATTAGTCATCGTGCACCAGAAGTTATTGACAAATAGACACACCCCCACCCCTGGTCTTACCAGATGTAGCTGTTCTGTCCTGCTGATGAACGGAAACCTAGCCAATCCGTGTCGTCATTCAGCCACGACTTGGTGAAACATAAGATATAACAGTTTAATATCCCGTTGGCGGGATAGTCTCGAACGGAGCTCATCCAGTTTATTCTCCAGTGATTTGCACGTTGGCCAATAGAACAGATGGTAGAGGCGGGTTACACACTCGCCAATGAATTCTCACATGGCCCCCTGAAGTCCGCCCCCTTTCTGTCTTTTCTTCACGCGAATGAAGGGCCTGTTCTCCGGATAGCAGTATGTCCTTCGCGTCGGACTCATTAAAGGAACATCTTCATCCAGTTCGAGGTTCAGTAATCGCTGTTCTGATATCCAGAAGCTCTTTTCGGTCATAAGAGACGGTGGCAGCAACATTATCGGTAGGGTTATGCATTACGGTTAGCAGTGTGGTTAGGGTTAGGCATGAGGTTAGCAGTGTGGTTAGGGTTATGCATTACGGTTAGCAGTGTGGTTAGGGTTATGCATTACGGTTAGCAGTGAGGTTAGGGTTATGCATTACGGTTAGCAGTGTGGTTAGGGCTATGCATTACGGTTAGCAGTGAGGTTAGGGCTATGCATTACGTTTAGCAGTGAGGTTAGGGTTATGCATGAGGTTAGCAGTGAGGTTAGGGTTAGGCATGAGGTTAGCAGTGTGGTTAGGGTTAGGCATTACGATTAGCAGTGTGGTTAGGGTTAGGCATTACGGTTAGACATGTGGTTAGGGTTAGGCATTACGGTTAGACATGTGGTTAGCAGTGAGGTTAGGGTTATGCATTACGGTTAGCAGTGTGGTTAGGGTTATGCATTACGATTAGCAGTGAGGTTAGGGTTATGCATTACGTTTAGCAGTGTGGTTTGGGTTATGCATTACGTTTAGCAGTGTGGTTAGGGTTATGCATTACGATTAGCAGTGAGGTTAGGGTTATGCATTACGGTTAGCAGTGTGGTTAGGGTTATGCATGAGGTTAGCAGTGAGGTTAGGGTTATGCATTACGGTTAGCAGTGAGGTTAGGGTTATGCATTACGTTTAGCAGTGTGGTTAGGGTTATGCATTACGTTTAGCAGTGTGGTTAGGGTTATGCATTACGGTTAGCAGTGAGGTTAGGGTTATGCATTACGGTTAGCAGTGTGGTTAGGGTTATGCATGAGGTTAGCAGTGAGGTTAGGGTTATGCATTACGGTTAGCAGTGAGGTTAGGGTTATGCATGAGGTTAGCAGTGAGGTTAGGGTTATGCATTACGGTTAGCAGTGTGGTTAGGGTTATGCATTACGTTTAGCAGTGAGGTTAGGGTTATGCATGAGGTTAGGCATGTGGTTAGCAGTGTGGTATTTTTTTAAATGTTCATTATATTATGTTCCCCTCATCCTACCACCCCTCCCCTAATTACAGTAATCTAATGGACAACAACACCTAGGCTTCTACTTCCAGCTTATACAAACTATACAGCCTGGTTTTCAGAGCTTTACTATTTGTCCTAGCTACTATCTCTCTGTCTGTCTGTGTCTCTCTCTCTCTCTCTCTCTCTCTCTGCCTCTCTCTCTCTGCCTCTCTCTCTCATTCTCTCTCTGCCTCTCTCTCTCTCTCTATCTCTCTATCTATCTCTCTCTGTCTGTGTCTCCTATGACCTTGTCAACAGCACGTCTCCTCCCCCTCTCTTCCTCTGTCAGCACCAGATCCACACTATCATGTGAAGCTCAATGTTAGACAAACAGAGGCACAGATCATTCATGAAAATGAAGCTGATGTGTTGGTCAATATGTTATACAGTACTCTGTAGCCCCAGTAGAGGACAGTCTTCAGTCTATTGATTAGACACAGAATCCCCTATGTCCTTGAAGGTATGGGAAAAGCCAACGGACATTTTACTCCTGAAGTGATGAACTGCTGCACCCAATGTAGTTATAATTTGACCCTGCTGGTTATCTATGAACGTTTGACCATCTTGAAGAACGATCTGGCCTAAATGGCAATGCACTCCTATAATCTCTACCCGGCACAGCCAGAGGAGGACTGGTCACCCTTCAGAGCCTGGTTCCTCTGGTCTACCCAGTACAGCCAGTAGAGGACTGGTCACCCCTCAGAGCCTGGTTCCTCTGGTCTACCCAGTACAGTCAGTAGAGGACTGGTCACCCCTCAGAGCCTGGTTCCTCTCTACCCAGTACAGCCAGTAGAGGACTGGCCACCCCTCAGAGCCTGGTTCCTCTGGTCTACCCAGTACAGCCAGTAGAAGACTGGTCCACCCCTCAGAGCCTGGTTCCTCTGGTCTACTCAGTACAGCCAGTTGAGGACTGGTCACCCCTCAGAGCCTGGTTCCTCTCTACCCAGTACAGCCAGTAGAGGACTGGTCACCCCTCAGAGCCTGGTTCCTCTCTACCCAGTACAGCCAGTAGAGGACTGGTCACCCCTCAGAGCCTGGTTCCTCTGGTCTACCCAGTACAGCCAGTAGAGGACTGGTCACCCCTCAGAGCCTGGTTCCTCTGGTCTACCCAGTACAGCCAGTAGAGGACTGGTCACCCCTCAGAGCCTGGTTCCTCTGGTCTACCCAGTACAGCCAGTAGAGGACTGGTCATCCCTCAGAGCCTGGTTCCTCTGGTCTACCCAGTACAGCCAGTAGAGGACTGGTCACCCCTCAGAGCCTGGTTCCTCTCTACCCAGTACAGCCAGTAGAGGACTGGTCACCCCTCAGAGCCTGGTTCCTCTCTACCCAGTACAGCCAGTAGAGGACTGGTCACCCCTCAGAGCCTGGTTCCTCTGGTCTACCCAGTACAGCCAGTAGAGGACTGGTCACCCCTCAGAGCCTGGTTCCTCTGGTCTACCCAGTACAGCCAGTAGAGGACTGGTCACCCCTAAGAGCCTGGTTCCTCTCTACCCAGTACAGCCAGTAGAGGACTGGTCACCCCTCAGAGCCTGGTTCCTCTCTACCCAGTACAGCCAGTAGAGGACTGTCCACCCCTCAGAGCCTGGTTCCTCTGGTCTACCCAGTACAGCCAGTAGAGGACTGGTCACCCCTCAGAGCCTGGTTCCTCTCTACCCAGTACAGCCAGTAGAGGACTGGTCACCCCTCATAGCCTGGTTCCTCTGGTCTACCCAGTACAGCCAGTAGAGGACTGGTCACCCCTCAGAGCCTGGTTCCTCTCTACCCAGCACAGCCAGAAGAGGACTGGCCCACCCCTCAGAGCCTGGTTCCTCTCTACCCAGTACAGCCAGTAGAGGACTGGTCACCCCTCAGAGCCTGGTTCCTCTCTACCCAGTACAGCCAGTAGAGGACTGGTCACCCCTCAGAGCCTGGTTCCTCTCTACCCAGTACAGCCAGTAGAGGACTGGTCACCCCTCAGAGCCTGGTTCCTCTGGTCTACCCAGTACAGTCAGTAGAGGACTGGTCACCCCTCAGAGCCTGGTTCCTCTCTACCCAGTACAGCCAGTAGAGGACTGTCCACCCCTCAGAGCCTGGTTCCTCTGGTCTACCCAGTACAGCCAGTAGAGGACTGTCCACCCCTCAGAGCCTGGTTCCTCTGGTCTACCCAGTACAGTCAGTAGAGGACTGGTCACCCCTCAGAGCCTGGTTCCTCTCTACCCAGTACAGCCAGTAGAGGACTGGTCACCCCTCAGAGCCTGGTTCCTCTGGTCTACCCAGTACAGCCAGTAGAGGACTGGTCATCCCTCAGAGCCTGGTTCCTCTGGTCTACCCAGTACAGCCAGTAGAGGACTGGTCACCCCTCAGAGCCTGGTTCCTCTGATCTACACAGTACAGCCAGTAGAGGACTGGTCATCCCTCAGAGCCTGGTTCCTCTGGTCTACCCAGTACAGCCAGTAGAGGACTGGTCACCCCTCAGAGCCTGGTTCCTCTGGTCTACCCAGTACAGCCAGTAGAGGACTGGTCATCCCTCAGAGCCTGGTTCCTCTGGTCTACCCAGTACAGCCAGTAGAGGACTGGTCACCCCTCAGAGCCTGGTTCCTCTGGTCTACCCAGTACAGCCAGTAGAGGACTGGTCATCCCTCAGAGCCTGGTTCCTCTGATCTACACAGTACAGCCAGTAGAGGACTGGTCACCCCTCAGAGCCTGGCTGAGACGATACCAGTATGACGATACTCGTTATTATTCGTGGCAAGGATACAAAACACAAAGTGGATTTCATTTCTTTAGAGAAACAGCCCTGATGTTGAAAACAAACATTATGTTGTTATCTAGAGTCTCATGTATTTATTTTCCAAGCTGTATTACATGTATATTTTACACACAGCAGGATTTTAAACAACCAAAGAGTTTGGTCTGCTTCGTGTTTTAATTTCACCATTAATTTCACCAAATCTATCACGATACTGGTATCATCCTAGCCCTAGTTCCTTCCTAGGTTCCAGTCTTTCTAGAGAGGTTTCCTAGCCACTGTTGATGCTTTATAAAATACATTTGATTGGGAAACCAATTGCCTGGTCTGGTCTGTGCTTCTTTCTGTCCTGGTTGGAGTGTTCTGTTAATGTATGTGATCTGTCTCTGTGATTGGTTGAACAGGTCTGGCCTATTGGCCAGTTATAGAATGAATGTACAGAAGTCCTCTCTGGTTTCATTTGACCTCAACGCGACCGTGAATTAAAGTAGCACTGGACAGCCATGTTGTCCAACTAAATCTCAGATGACACTGTTATTATATGATGGGGCCCTCTTCACTAATCCATTAGACCTGCCTATTTCCATGGTTACATTTGTCAGTAGGTGCAGTGGTTTCACAGTATAGGCTACATTATTACCATGGACATAGGCTACATTATTACCATGGACAGAGAGGCTACATTATTACCATGGTAATAGGCTACATTATTACCATGGACAGAGAGGCTACATTATTACCATGTTAATAGGGTACATTATTACCATGGACAGAGAGGCTACATTATTACCATGGGCAGAGAGGCTACATTATTACCATAGACAGAGAGGCCACATTATTACCATGGTAATAGGCTACATTATTACCATGGACAGAGAGGCTACATTATTACCATGGTAATAGGCTACATTATTACCATGGACAGAGAGGCTACATTATTACCATGGTAATAGGCTACATTATTACCATGGACAGAGAGGCTACATTATTACCATGTTAATAGGGTACATTATTACCATGGACAGAGAGGCTACATTATTACCATGGGCAGAGAGGCTACATTATTACCATAGACAGAGAGGCCACATTATTACCATGGTAATAGGCTACATTATTACCATGGACAGAGAGGCTACATTATTACCATGGTAATAGGCTACATTATTACCATGGACAGAGAGGCTACATTATTATCATGGTAATAGGCTACATTATTACCATGGTAATAGGCTACATATAAATATATTATTACCATGGACAGAGGCTACATTATTACCTTGGTAATAGGCTACATTATTACCATGGACAGAGAGGCTACAGTATTACCATGGTAATAGGCTACATTATTACCATGGACAGAGGCTACATTATTACCTTGGTAATAGGCTACATTATTACCATGGACAGAGAGGCTACATTATTACCATGGTAATAGGCTACATATAAATATATTATTACCATGGACAGAGGCTACATTATTACCATGGTAATAGGCTACATTATTACCATGGACAGAGGCTACATTATTACCTTGGTAATAGGCTACATTTTTACCATGGACAGAGAGGCTACATTATTACCATGGTAATAGGCTACATATAAATATATTATTACCATGGACAGAGGCTACATTATTACCTTGGTAATAGGCTACATTATTACCATGGACAGAGAGGCTACATTATTACCATGGTAATAGGCTACATATAAATATATTATTACCATGGACAGAGGCTACATTATTACCATGGTAATAGGCTACATATAAATATATTATTACCATGGTAATAGGCTACATTATTACCATGGTAATAGGCTACATTATTACCATGGTAATAGGCTACATATAAATATATTATTACCATGGTAATAGGCTACATTATTACCATGGACAGAGGCTACATTATTACCATGGTAATAGGCTACATTATTACCATGGACAGAGGCTACATTATTACCATGGTAATAGGCTACATTATTACCATGGACAGAGAGGCTACATTATTACCATGGGCAGAGAGGCTACATTATTACCATGGACAGAGGCTACATTATTACCATGGTAATAGGCTACATTATTACCATGGACAGAGGCTACATTATTACCATGGTAATAGGCTACATTATTACCATGGACAGAGGCTACATTATTACCATGGTAATAGGCTACATATAAATATATTATTACCATGGACAGAGGCTACATTATTACCATGGTAATAGGCTACATTATTACCATGGACAGAGGCTACATTATTACCATGGTAATAGGCTACATTATTACCATGGACAGAGAGGCTACATTATTACCATGGTAATAGGCTACATTATTACCATGGACAGAGAGGCTACATTATTACCATGGTAATAGGCTACATTATTACCATGGTAATAGGCTACATTATTACCATGGACAGAGAGGCTACATTATTACCATGGTAATAGGCTACATTATTACCATGGTAATAGGCTACATTATTACCATGGACAGAGAGGCTACATTATTACCATGGTAATAGGCAGACAGGAAGTTTCTGCTCCAATTTGTTCTAAATGATGACAGATCATTTGTTCATTCGACATTGGTGGGATCTTTTTGTGTCGGTAAAATTAATTATGCGGGGAAATGGCGGTTGAAACACTTTTATGCACAAATATTAATATAATTAATAATTATAATTATAATTAATATTAATATAATAACCGTCATATCGAAGTAAACTTGGAGTCACGCATGATACACTAGATGGTCCAAAGTATGTGGACACCTCTTCAAATTAGTGGATTCGGCTATTTCAGCAACACCCGTTGCTGACAGGTGTATAAAAATAGAGCACAATGCCATGCAATCTCCATAGACAAACATTGTCAGTAGAATGGGCCTTACTGAACAGCTCAGTGACTTTCAACGTGGCACCGTCATAGGATGCTACATTTCCAACAAGTCAGCTCGTCAAATTTGCTCGAGCTTTCCCCGGTCAACTGTAAGTGCTGATATTGTGAAGTGGAAAGGTCTAGGAGCAACAACGGCTCAGCCGCGAAGTGGTAGGCCACACAAGCTCAAAGAACGGGACCGCCGAGTGCTGAAGCATGTAGTGTGTAAAAATCGTCTGTCCTCAGTTGCAACACTCACTACCGAGTTCCAAACTGCCTCTGGAAGAAACGTCGGTACAAGAACTGTTCGTCGGGAGCTTCGTGAAATGGGTTTCCATGGCCAAGCAGCTGCACACAAGCCTAAGATCACCGTGCCACAATGCCAAGCTAGAGTGGTGTAAACGCCTTGTCTGGAATGATGAATCACGCTTCACCATATGGAATAATGGTCTGGGGCTGTTTTTCATGGTTTGGGCCTCTTAGTTCCAGTGAAGGAAAATCTTAACGCTACAGAATACAATGACATTCTACACGATGACATTCTAGTTTGGGGAAGGCCCTTTCCTATTTCAGCATGCCAATGCCCCCGTTCACAAAGCGAGGTGCATACAGAAATTGTTTGTCTAGATCGTTATGGAAGAACATGACTGGCCTTTACAGTCCTGACCACAACCAAATTTAAACACCTTTGGGATGAATTGGAACGCTGACTGCGAGCCAGGCCTAATCGTTCAACATCAGGGCCCGACATCATTAATGCTCTTGTGGCTGAATGGAAGAAAGTCCCCACAGCAATGTTCCAACATCTAGTGGAAAGCCTTCCTAGAAGAGTGGAGGCTGTTATAGCAGCAATGTTCCAACATCTAGTGGAAAGCCTTCCCAGAAGAGTGGAGGCTGTTATAGCAGCAATGTTCCAACATCTAGTGGAAAGCCTTCCCAGAAGAGAGGAGGCTGTTATAGCAGCAATGTTCCAACATCTAGTGGAAAGCCTTCCCAGAAGAGTGGAAGCTGTTATAGCAGCAATGTTCCAACATCTAGTGGAAAGCCTTCCCAGAAGAGTGGAGACTGTTGTAGCAGCAATGTTCCAACATCTAGTGGAAAGCGTTCCCAGAAGAGTGGAGGCTGTTATAGCAGCAATGTTCCAACATCTAGTGGAAAGCCTTCCCAGAAGAGTGGAGGCTGTTATAGCAGCAATGTTCCAACATCTAGTGGAAAGCCTTCCCAGAAGAGTGGAGGCTGTTATAGCAGCAATGTTCCAACATCTAGTGGAAAGCCTTCCCAGAAGAGTGGAGACTGTTATAGCAGCAAAGGGGGGGACCAACTCCATATTAACTAATGCCTATGATTTTGGAATGAGATGCTCAACGAGCAGGACATACTGTTGGCCATGTAGAGTATGTTGTGTGGTCCTCCCACTACGACTAGGGAACCCATGCACTTTATTAAGGTACGGATGAAATAAATTCTGATGGAAATTCACAGGTTGATTCTCCTTTCCAATAAACATCGAGGATCTTATTCTGGTGCCATGATAATCTATGCTTGACTGTGTCTTATCCCTAATAATGTCATGTAGACGAGCCTACCCACACAGCCTGCCTGTATCTGCCAAGACCACAGTAGGAACATTTCCGATTACAGTTTTTTGTGACAAGAATCGGTAGAGTTGGAAATGCGATGGAAATACCTTGAACTTTAGGTTTTAATTTGGTGCAAAAAAAAGCTCAATAAAGTATATTTTATTTGCACTTCGTCATCACGTAGTTCTTTTACCCCAAACGGTCCGTTGGGTGGAAACACCGGTGGGACAAGGCACATATTTTCCTCAGAATATTAGCATGAAAATCTCATCTTTCCTCATGCGGATTTCAGAAGATTTGAAAATCTGAAAATGAAAATCTGTTCCCAATTAGATACTGCTAGATGATGACTGGAATAGATTCAAAACATACACAGATATTAAGTGTGTGTGTGTGTGTGTGTGTGTGTGTGTGTGTGTGTGTGTGTGTGTGTGTGTGTGTGTGTGTGTGTGTGTGTGTGTGTGTACACACATCTGTCAGTATTTAAGAGGTGCTTGTCAACGCCTCTGTTGTGTTGTGAAACTGATTATGTATCGCGCTACAACACACACAGCTGGCCCGGTGCCAAATATCTGACTTAAAACAAGGAGAAAAGGTCAGACAGGGGTTGTTTAGACTCCTCTCTTTTGCCCTCTCTCTGTCTCCCATTCTTTCTCTCTCTCTCTTTCTCTCTGTCTCGCATTCTTTCTCTCCCTTTCTCTCTGTCTCCCTTTCTCTCCGTCTCCCTTTCTCTCTGTCTCCCTTTCTCTCTCTCTCCCTTTCTCTCTGTCTCCCTTTCTCTCTCTCTCTTTCTCTCTGTCTCGCATTCTCTCTCTCTCCCTTTCTCTCTGTCTCCCTTTCTCTCTCTCTCCCTTTCTCTCTGTCTCCCTTTCTCTCTCTCTCTTTCTCTCTGTCTCGCATTCTCTCTCTCTCCCTTTCTCTCTCTCTCCCTTTCTCTCTCTCTCCCTTTCTCTCTGTCTCGCATTCTCTCTCTCTCCCTTTCTCTCTGTCTCCCTTTCTCTCTCTCTCCCTTTCTCTCTGTCTCCCTTTCTCTCTCTCTCCCTTTCTCTCTCTCTCCCTTTCTCTCTCTCTCTCCCTTTCTCTCTCTCTCTCTCTCTCTCCCTTTCTCTCTCTCCTCATATTTTCCTATTCCTCCCCATAGACACCAGGAAGATACAACCCTTTATATAGACATCACTAGAGAGAGAGACCCTTTATAGAGACATCACTAGAGACCCTTTATAGAGACATCACTAGAGAGAGAGACCCTTTATATAGACATCACTAGAGAGAGAGACCCTTTATAGAGACATCACTAGAGACCCTTTATAGAGACATCACTAGAGAGAGACCCTTTATAGAGACATCACTAGAGAGAGAGACCCTTTATAGAGACATCACTAGAGAGAGACATCACTAGAGAGAGACCCTTTATAGAGACATCACTAGAGAGAGACATCACTAGAGAGAGACATCACTAGAGAGAGACTCTTTATAGAGACATCACTAGAGAGAGAGACCCTTTATAGAGACATCACTAGAGAGAGAGACCCTTTATAGAGACATCACTAGAGACCCTTTATAGAGACATCACTAGAGAGAGAGACCCTTTATAGAGACATCACTAGAGACCCTTTATAGAGACATCACTAGAGACCCTTTATAGAGACATCACTAGAGACCCTTTATAGAGACATCACTAGAGAGAGAGACCCTTTATATAGACATCACTAGAGAGAGAGACCCTTTATAGAGACATCACTAGAGACCCTTTATAGAGACATCACTAGAGAGAGACCCTTTATAGAGACATCACTAGAGAGAGAGACCCTTTATAGAGACATCACTAGAGAGAGACATCACTAGAGAGAGACCCTTTATAGAGACATCACTAGAGAGAGACATCACTAGAGAGAGACATCACTAGAGAGAGACTCTTTATAGAGACATCACTAGAGAGAGAGACCCTTTATAGAGACATCACTAGAGAGAGAGACCCTTTATAGAGACATCACTAGAGACCCTTTATAGAGACATCACTAGAGAGAGAGACCCTTTATAGAGACATCACTAGAGACCCTTTATAGAGACATCACTAGAGACCCTTTATAGAGACATCACTAGAGAGAGACCCTTTATAGAGACATCACTAGAGAGAGACCCTTTATAGGGACATCACTAGAGACCCTTTATAGAGACATCACTAGAGAGAGAGACCCTTTATAGAGACATCACTAGAGACCCTTTATAGAGACATCACTAGAGACCCTTTATAGAGATATCACTAGAGAGAGACCCTTTATAGAGACATCGCTAGAGAGAGACCCTTTATAGAGAAATCACTAGAGAGAAACCCTTTATAGAGACATCACTAGAGAGAGACCCTTTATAGAGACATCACTAGAGAGAGACCCTTTATAGAGAAATCACTAGAGAGAAACCCTTTATAGAGACATCACTAGAGAGAGATCCTTTATAGAGACATCACTAGCGACCCTTTATAGAGACATCACTAGAGACCCTTTATAGAGACATCACTAGAGAGACCCTTTATAGAGACATCACTAGAGACCCTTTATAGAGACACCACTAGAGAGAGAGACCCTTTATAGAGACATCACTAGAGACCCTTTATAGAGACATCACTAGAGACCCTTTATAGAGACATCACTAGAGACCCTTTATAGAGACATCACTAGAGAGAGACCCTTTATAGAGACATCACTAGAGAGAGAGACCCTTTATAGAGACATCACTAGAGACCCTTTATAGAGACATCACTAGAGACCCTTTATAGAGACATCACTAGAGAGAGACCCTTTATAGAGACATCACTAGAGAGAGACCCTTTATAGAGACATCACTAGAGCGAGACCATTTATAGAGACATCACTAGAGACCCTTTATAGAGACATCGCTAGAGAGAGACCCTTTATAGAGACATCACTAGAGAGAGAGACCCTTTATAGAGACATCACTAGAGACCCTTTATAGAGACATCACTAGAGAGAGACCCTTTATAGAGACATCACTAGAGAGAGACCCTTTATAGAGACATCACTAGAGAGAGACCCTTTATAGAGACATCACTAGAGAGAGACCCTTTATAGAGACATCACTAGAGAGAGAGACCCTTTATAGAGACATCACTAGAGAGAGACCCTTTATAGAGACATCACTAGAGAGAGACCCTTTATAGAGACATCACTAGAGAGAGAGACCCTTTATAGAGACATCACTAGAGACCCTTTATAGAGACATCACTAGAGACCCTTTATAGAGACATCACTAGAGAGAGACCCTTTATAGAGACATCACTAGAGACCCTTTATAGAGACATCACTAGAGAGAGACCCTTTATAGAGACATCACTAGAGAGAGACCCTTTATAGAGACATCACTAGAGAGAGACCCTTTATAGAGACATCACTAGAGAGAGAGACCCTTTATAGAGACATCACTAGAGAGAAACCCTTAATAGAGACATCACTAGAGAGAGACCCTTTATAGAGACATCACTAGAGAGAGAGATCCTTTATAGAGACATCACTAGAGAGAGACCCTTTATAGAGACATCACTAGAGAGAGAGATCCTTTATAGAGACATCACTAGAGAGAGAGACCCTTTATAGAGACATCACTAGAGAGAGAGACCCTTTATAGAGACATCACTAGAGAGAGACCCTTTATAGAGACATCACTAGAGAGAGACCCTTTATAGAGACATCACTAGAGACCCTTTATAGAGACATCACTAGAGAGAGACCCTTTATAGAGACATCACTAGAGAGAGATCCTTTACAGAGACATCACTAGAGACCCTTTATAGAGACATCACTAGAGAGAGACCCTTTATAGAGACATCACTAGAGAGAGACCCTTTATAGAGACATCACTAGAGACCCTTTATAGAGACATCACTAGAGAGAGACCCTTTATAGAGACATCACTAGAGAGAGATCCTTTATAGAGACATCACTAGAGACCCTTTATAGAGACATCACTAGAGAGAGACCCTTTATAGAGACATCACTAGAGAGAGACCCTTTATAGAGACATCACTAGAGACCCTTTATAGAGACATCACTAGAGAGAGACCCTTTATAGAGACATCACTAGAGAGAGAGACCAGCCAGTCAATATGCAGGTTGTTTAAGACTTTTTAATGGGTTATAAACATTAACACCATTATTTTAAAGACTCACAGCCTTCTTTCTGTTCTTAGTAGTTAGCTGTTTATTCATTCCACAGCTCACTGTATCCCTTCACTGTTCTATAATCCTGTTCAGTGTGATTCACTTCGCTGTTTCTTCAATCCCACATCTCACTGTATCCCTTCATCCAGCTCAGGAGCACTACAGATACAGGATGTATTTAGGGAATATAGAGGGAGAGGAGAGGAGAGGAGGAGAGGAGAGGAGAGGAGAGGAGGAGAGGAGAGGAGAGGAGAGGAGAGGAGAGGAGAGGAGAGGAGAGGAGAGGAGAGGAGAGGAGAGGAGAGGAGAGGAGAGGAGAGGAAGCTTCTCTCTTTAACCTTTCCCTTCCTCTACCACTCTCTCTGTCTCAATGGGGGAGGGATCTTCCCTTCTCTCTCACCTTGTTGCGCAGCAGATTAGAGGGCTGATTTTTGACATTTCCTAACGCCCACTCCTCCTCCTGTTACACCTCCTCATCATCATCATGTGCTCAGCCCCACAGACCTCATATAATCAACATGACCCACTTATCTCTCTCTCATTCTGCTGTGTGTTCTATATTCTACATATTGCAGGACTGTGCACATCTAACCGTTTTGGTTCCAAGAAGGTTCTATCGCTTGCTTCATATACCCTAGGGGTTCTTCTTCACTGCACTGAACCAAATATAGAACCAAGAGTTCCTCTGCACTGAACCAAATATAGAATCAAGAGTTCCTTTGCACAGAACCAAATATAGAACCCCAAGAGTTCCTCTGTACTGAACCAAATATAGAACCAAGAGTTCCTTTGCACTGAACCAAATATAGAACCAAGAGTTCCTCTGCACTGAACCAAATATAGAACCAAGAGTTCCTCTGTACTGAACCAAATATAGAACCAAGAGTTCCTTTGCACTGAACCAAATATAGAACCAAGAGTTCCTCTGTACTGAACCAAATATAGAACCTCAAACAGTTCCTCTGCACTGAACCAAATATAGAACCCCAAGAGTTCCTCTGTACTGAACCAAATATAGAACCCCAAGAGTTCCTCTGCACTGAACCAAATATAGAACCAAGAGTTCCTCTGTACTGACCCAAATATAAAACCAAGAGTTCCTCTTCACTGAACCAAATATAGAACCAAGAGTTCCTCTGTACTGAACCAAATATAGAACCAAGAGTTCCTCTGTACTGAACCAAATATAGAACCAAGAGTTCCTCTGTACTGAACCAAATATAGAACCAAGAGTTCCTCTGTACTGAACCAAATATAGAACCAAGAGTTCCTCTTCACTGAACCAAATATAGAACCCCAAGAGTTCCTCTGTACTGAACCAAATATAGAACCAAGAGTTCCTCTTCACTGAACCAAATATAGAACCCCAAGAGTTCCTCTGTACTGAACCAAATATAGAACCAAGAGTTCCTCTGTACTGAACCAAATATAGAACCAAGAGTTTCTCTGCACTGAACCAAATATAAAACCAAGAGTTCCTCTTCACTGAACCAAATATAGAACCAAGAGTTCCTCTGCACAGAACCAAATATAGAACCCCAAGAGTTCCTCTGCACTGAACCAAATATAGAACCAAGAGTTCCGCTGCACAGAACCAAATATAGAACCAAGAGTTCCTTTGCACTGAACCAAATATAGAACTGTTACACTCAATGAGGACAATTGTAAGGAGTCAGGCGCAGAGAGCAAAGGTAACGGGGAAAACCACTTTTTAATGTCCAACCAGATTAACAACTGGTAACGTCAAAAACATTGGCGTAAAAACTCCGACTTGAATAAAGTCCAAAACTGGAAAATAAATCCAGACTGTGGAAAAACCCCAACGAAAATAACAACCTCATATACAAACAGAGAAACAAGCCCGCACAAACATAAACGGGCTAAACGAACTTAAATAACACCACCCTAACAACCAAACAATAAACAGGTGAAATCAATTAGACAAAACCAAACGAAAAGGAAAAAGGGATCGGTGGCAGCTAGTAGACCGGCGACGACGACCGCCGAGCGCCACTCGAACAGGAAGGAAGGCCACCTTCGGTAATACTCGTTACAGTACCCCCCTCCTGACGCGCAGCTCCCGCAGCGCGCCGACGCCGGCCTCGAGGACGACCCGGGGGCCGAGGCGCAGGGCGATCCGGATGGAGGCGATGGAACTCTCTCAGCATAGATGGATCCAAAATATCCCCCACCGGGACCCAGCACCTCTCCTCCGGACCGTACCCCTCCCAGTCCACGAGGTACTGCAGGCCCCCCACCCGGCGTCTGGAATCCAGAATGGACCTTATCCTGTACGCCGGGGACCCCTCTATATCCAAAGGGGGTGGAGGGACCTCCGGCACCTCACCTTCCTGCATGGGACCAGCTACCACCGGCCTGAGGAGAGACACATGAAATGAGGGGTTAATACGATAATAAGAAGGAAGTAACAATCGGTAACACACCTCATTTATTCTCCTCAGGACTTTAAATGGCCCTACACACTGCGGACCCAGCTTCCGGCAGGGCAAGCGGAGGGGCAGGTTTCGGGTCGAGAGCCAGACCCTATCCCCGGTGCAAACACGGGGGCCTCACTGCGGTGACGGTCAGCGCTCTTCTTCTGCCGTCTACTCGCCTGACGCAGAGACTCCTGGACGGCTCTCCAAGTCTCCTTAGAGCGCTGTACCCACTCCTCCACCGCAGGAGCCTCGGTCTGACTCTGATGCCATGGTGCCAGAACCGGCTGATACCCCAACACACACTCAAATGGTGACATGTTGGTAGAGGAGTGGCTTAGTGAGTTCTGAGCAATTTCTGCCCAGGGGATGTATCTTGACCACTCCCCTGGCCGGTCCTGGCAATACGACCGCAGAAACCTACCCACCTCCTGGTT
Source organism: Salvelinus fontinalis (assembly GCF_029448725.1). Lineage (NCBI taxonomy): Eukaryota > Metazoa > Chordata > Actinopteri > Salmoniformes > Salmonidae > Salvelinus > Salvelinus fontinalis. The sequence continues at coordinate 41,855,637 of NC_074684.1, read as the reverse complement.
CACTCTCTCCACCTGCCCATTACTCTCCGGGTGATACCCCGATGTAAGGCTGACCGAGACCCCCAAATGCTCCATAAACGCCTTCCATACTCTGGAAGTGAACTGGGGACCCCGATCAGAAACAATATCCTCGGGCACCCCGTAGTGCCGGAAGACATGGGTAAATAATGCCTCCGCAGTCTGCAGGGCCGTAGGGAGACCGGGCAACGGGATAAGACGGCAGGACTTAGAGAACCGATCCACAACGACCAGGATCGTAGTGTTCCCCTGAGATGGAGGTAAGTCAGTCAGAAAATCTACCGAAAGATGGGACCACGGCCGTTGTGGAACGGGGAGGGGTTGTAACTTCCCTCGAGGCAGATGCCTAGGAGCCTTACTCTGAGCGCACACCGAACAGGAAGAGACATAGAATCGCACATCCCTCTCCAAGGTGGGCCACCAGTACTTCCCCCTAAGACCTCGCACTGTCCTCGAAATACCCGGGTGACCTGACGAGAGTATACCATGAGCCCATCGAATCAATTGATCACGAACAGCGAGCGGTACATACCTACGCCCCTCCGGGCACTGTGGAGGCGCAGGTTCCTCCCTTAACGCCCGCTCGATGTCCGCGTCCACCTCCCATACTATCGGTGCCACCAACTTGGCCGCCGGAATGATGGGAGTAGGATCGATGGACCGCTCCTCTGAGTCATAGAGGCGAGACAGCGCGTCGGCCTTAGTGTTAAGGGAACCTGGTCGATACGAGATCGTAAAACGAAATCTGGTGAAATACATGGCCCACCTTGCCTGACGCGGATTCAGTCTCTTAGCTGATCGGATATACTCCAGGTTACGGTGGTCAGTCCAGATGAGGAAAGGGTGCTTAGCCCCCTCAAGCCAGTGTCTCCACACCTTCAGGGCTTTAACCATAGCCAACAACTCCCTATCCCCCACATCATAATTCCGCTCCGCTGGCCCGAGTTTTTTCAAAAAAAAAGCACAAGGGCGGAGTTTTGGTGGCACACCTGAGCGCTGTGAGAGCACCGCTCCAACCCCAGCCTCGGATGCGTCCACCTCTACTATAAACGCCAAAGAAGGGTCCGGATGCGCCAACACTGGCGCCTCGGTAAACAGCACCTTCAACCTACAGAAGGCCCTGTCTGCCTCTGCCGACCACTGCAAACGCACCGGCCCCCCCTTCAGGAGTGAGGTAATAGGGGCTGCTACCTGACCAAAACCCCGGATAAACCTCCGGTAGTAATTGGCAAACCCTAAGAACCGCTGCACCTCTTTTACCGTGGTCGGAGTCGGCCAATTACGCACGGCTTTTACGCGGTCATCCCCTATATCCACCCCCGAGCTGGAAATGCGGTAACCCAGGAAGGAAACGACTTGTTTAGAAAACTCACATTTCTCCGCCTTCACGTACAAGTCATGCTCCAGCAGTCGCCCAAGAACCTTGCGCACCAAAGACACATGCGCGGCGCGTGTAGCGGAGTAGATCAAAATATCGTCAATATACACCACCACACCCTGTCCGTGCAGGTCTCTGAGAATCTCGTCAACAAAGGATTGAAAGACAGCTGGAGCATTCTTTAACCCGTACGGCATGACGAGGTACTCATAATGGCCCGATGTAGTACTAAACGCGGTTTTCCACTCATCTCCCTCCCGAATACGCACCAGATTATACGCGCTCCTGAGATCCAGTTTCGTGAAGAACCGTGCTCCGTGGAATGATTCCATCGCCGTAGCGATGAGAGGTAGTGGGTAACTAAAACCCACCGTGATGGAATTGAGACCTCGATAATCAATACACGGACGCAACCCACCATCCTTTTTCTTCACAAAAAAGAAACTCGAGGAGACGGGTGACATTGAGGGCCGAATGAATCCCTGTCCCAGAGCTTCCGTAACATATGTCTCCATAGCTAACGTCTCCTCCTGGGACAAAGGATACACATGACTCCTGGGAAGTGCAGCGTTTACCTGGAGGTTTATCACGCAATCCCCCTGTCGATGGGGAGGTAATTGGGTCGCCTTCTTTTTACTGAAAGCGATAGCCAAATCGGCATACTCAGCGGGAATGCGCACGGTGGAAACCTGGTCTGGACTCTCCACCGTTGTCGCACCGATGGAAACTCCTACACACCTGCCTGAACACTCATCAGACCACCCCTGTAGAGCTCCCTGTTTCCACGAAATCGTCGGATTGTGAATAGCCAGCCAAGGAATCCCCAACACCACCGGAAACGCAGGTGAATCGATAAGAAACAGACTAATCCGTTCCTTATGATTCCCCTGCGTAATCATCTCCAAAGGAATTGTGGCCTCCCTGACCAGCCCTGACCCTAACGGTCGACTATCTAAGGAGTGCACAGGAAAAGGGGGGTCTACCTTAACTAACGGAATCCTCAACCTCTGAGCGAGTCCGCGATCTATAAAATTCCCAGCTGCGCCTGAATCGACTAGCGCCTTATGCTGGAGAGAGGGAAAAAATTTAAGGAAACATATTAACAAAAACATGTGACCAACAGGAAGCTCTGGGAGAGTGTGGTGCTGACTCACCTGAGGTGACCGAGGAGTGTTCTGCCTGCCCTCTCGATTCCCAGATGGACTCCTCCAGCACCGACCGGAAGTGTGCCCTCTTCGGCCACAACTGGTACAGGAGGAGCCTCCTCCTCCGGTCTCCCTAGATGCTGCCCCTCCTAGCTCCATCGGGATGGGAGCAGGAGGGTCAGGAGATGGAACGGACAGGACCCTTTCAGAACGTCCGCGAGCAGCTAGCAGATGGTCTAACCGGATAGACATGTCTATTAGTTCATCCAAACTTAGCGTAGTGTCCCGACAAGCCAGCTCTCTGCGGACGTCCTCTCTCAGGCTACACCTGTAATGGTCTATCAGGGCCCTGTCGTTCCACCCTGCTCCAGCGGCCAAGGTCCGGAAATCCAGCGCGAAGTCCTGCGCGCTCCTCGTCCCCTGTCGTAGATAGAACAATCTCTCACCCGCCGCTCGGCCATCTGGAGGGTGATCGAACACGGCCCGAAAACGGCGGGTGAACTCCGGGTAGTGGCCCCTCGCTGAGTTGGCCCCGTTCCAGACCGCATTGGCCCACTCTAGGGCTCTACCCGTCAGGCAGGAGACGAGGACACTCACGCTCTCTTCATCCGAGGGAGCTGGTCGGACGGTGGCCAGGTACAGGTCTAATTGTAGCAGGAATCCCTGGCACCCCGCCGCCGCTCCATCGTACTGGCTAGGAGGCGTAATACGCAACGCGCTGGTACCGGGTCCCGCTGGAGGAGATGGTATAGTTGCTAGGGGGAGGGTAGGTGGGTTAGTAGGGAGACCACTCCTCTCCCAACGATCCATCCTCTCCATCATAAGATCCATAGCTGATCCGATGCGATGAAGGATGGACGTGTGATGAAGGACTCTCTCCTCCATCGTGGGGAGAGGGGTGGTCGCTGCTCCTGCTGGCTCCATAATGGGTGCGGGCTTCTGTTACACTCAATGAGGACAATTGTAAGGAGTCAGGCGCAGAGAGCAAAGGTAACGGGTAAAACCACTTTTTAATGTCCAACCAGATTAACAACTGGTAACGTCAAAAACATTGGCGTGAAAACTCTGACTTGAATAAAGTCCAAAACTGGAAAATAAATCCAGACTGTGGAAAAACCCCAATGAAAATAACAACCTCATATACAAACAGAGAAACAAGCCCGCACAAACATAAACGGGCTAAACGAACTTAAATAACACCACCCTAACAACCAAACAATAAACAGGTGAAATCAATTAGACAAAACCAAACGAAAAGGAAAAAGGGATCGGTGGCAGCTATTAGACCGGCGACGACGACCGCCGAGCGCCACTCGAACAGGAAGGAAGGCCACCTTCGGTAATACTCGTTACAAGAACCAAGAGTTCCTCTGCACTGAACCAAATATAGAACCCCAAGAGTTCCTCTGTACTGAACCAAATATAGAACCAAGAGTTCCTCTGCACTGAACCAAATATAGAACCCCAAGAGTACCTCTGCACAGAACCAAATATAGAACCAAGAGTTCCTTTGCACTGAACCAAATATAGAACCAAGAGTTCCCCTGTACTGACCCAAATATAGAACCTCAAACAGTTCCTCTGCACTGAACCAAATATAGAACCCCAAGAGTTCCTCTGTACTGAACCAAATATAGAACCAAGAGTTCCTCTGCACTGAACCAAATATAGAACCAAGAGTTCCTCTGTACTGAACCAAATATAGAACCAAGAGTTCCTCTGCACTGAACCAAATATAGAACCAAGAGTTCCTCTTCACTGAACCAAATATAGAACCCCAAGAGTTCCTCTGTACTGAACCAAATATAGAACCAAGAGTTCCTCTGCACTGAACCAAATATAGAACCAAGAGTTCCTCTGTACTGAACCAAATATAGAACCCCAAGAGTTCCTCTGTACTGAACCAAATATAGAACCAAGAGTTCCTCTGTACTGAACCAAATATAGAACCAAGAGTTCCTCTGTACTGAACCAAATATAGAACCAAGAGTTCCTCTGCACTGAACCAAATATAAAACCAAGAGTTCCTCTTCACTGAACCAAATATAGAACCAAGAGTTACTCTGCACTGAACCAAATATAGAACCAAGAGTTCCTCTGTACTGAACCAAATATAGAACCAAGAGTTCCTCTTCACTGAACCAAAATGTGTTCCATATAGAATTTGGAACACTCAAAATTACAGTGAGATTACACAGCCTTCAGTGTTATCATATGGTTGGTCACAATGTTATAGATTAGATATTTATTCCTGAATCAATAGTTGTTTTTAAATCGTTACAAAGCATTGTATACAGCGCAGAAAGACATCTCTTTACCTGGATGGGTTCAATAAAGAAGAGTTTATCATGAGAAATACAGTGTAAGGTGCCATTGATGAGTTCTAGCTGCTACTAACAGTCACATTCCGAGCTAAGAATTTAATGGAATAAACAATGAATTCATTATATGCAAACATAGTTTGGAAAAATGCCCAAGTGGCCCGAGAGGGATCTCTTTTTGAATGATGGCCCAAGTCAATCTTGGTGCCAACTCTGCCTGACTTCTTTATGGAACAGAATAGTATGGGTTGTCTGGTTGACTCCTTTATGGAACAGAATAGTATGGGTTGTCTGGTTGACTCCTTTATGGAACAGAATAGTATGGGTTGTTGTCTGGTTGACTTTATGGAACAGAATAGTATGGGTTATCTGGTTGACTCCTTTATGGAACAGAATAGTATGGGTTGTCTGGTTGACTCCTTTATGGAACAGAATAGTATGGGTTGTTGTCTGGTTGACTCCTTTATGGAACAGAATAGTATGGGTTGTCTGGTTGACTCCTTTATGGAACAGAATAGTATGGGTTGTTGTCTGGTTGACTTCTTTATGGAACAGAATAGTATGGGTTGTCTGGTTGACTCCTTTATGGAACAGAATAGTATGGGTTGTTGTCTGGTTGACTCCTTTATGGAACAGAATAGTATGGGTTGTTGTCTGGTTGACTCCTTTATTGAACAGAATAGTATGGGTTGTCTGGTTGACTCCTTTATGGAACAGAATAGTATAGGTTGTCTGGTTGACTCCTTTATGGAACAGAATAGTATGGGTTGTTGTCTGGTTGACTCCTTTATGGAACAGAATAGTATGGGTTGTTGTCTGGTTGACTCCTTTATGGAACAGAATAGTATGGGTTGTTGTCTGGTTGACTCCTTTATGGAACAGAATAGTATGGGTTGTCTGGTTGACTCCTTTATGGAACAGAATAGTATGGGTTGTTGTCTGGTTGACTCCTTTATGGAACAGAATAGTATGGGTTGTTGTCTGGTTGACTCCTTTATGGAACAGAATAGTATGGGTTGTTGTCTGGTTGACTCCTTTATGGAACAGAATAGTATGGGTTGTTGTCTGGTTGACTCCTTTATGGAACAGAATAGTATGGGTTGTCTGGTTGACTCCTTTATGGAACAGAATAGTATGGGTTGTTGTCTGGTTGACTCCTTTATGGAACAGAATAGTATGGGTTGTTGTCTGGTTGACTCCTTTATGGAACAGAATAGTATGGGTTGTTGTCTGGTTGACTCCTTTATGGAACAGAATAGTATGGGTTGTCTGGTTGACTCCTTTATGGAACAGAATAGTATGGGTTGTTGTCTGGTTGACTTCTTTATGGAACAGAATAGTATGGGTTGTCTGGTTGACTCCTTTATGGAACAGAATAGTATGGGTTGTCTGGTTGACTCCTTTATGGAACAGAATAGTATGGGTTGTTGTCTGGTTGACTCCTTTATGGAACAGAATAGTATGGGTTGTCTGGTTGACTCCTTTATGGAACAGAATAGTATGGGTTGTCTGGTTGACTCCTTTATGGAACAGAATAGTATGGGTTGTTGTCTGGTTGACTCCTTTATGGAACAGAATAGTATGGGTTGTCTGGTTGACTCCTTTATGGAACAGAATAGTATAGGTTGTCTGGTTGACTCCTTTATGGAACAGAATAGTATGGGTTGTCTGGTTGACTCCTTTATGGAACAGAATAGTATGGGTTGTTGTCTGGTTGACTTCTTTATGGAACAGAATAGTATGGGTTGTTGTCTGGTTGACTCCTTTATGGAACAGAATAGTATGGGTTGTCTGGTTGACTCCTTTATGGAACAGAATAGTATGGGTTGTCTGGTTGACTCCTTTATGGAACAGAATAGTATGGGTTGTTGTCTGGTTGACTCCTTTATGGAACAGAATAGTATGGGTTGTCTGGTTGACTCCTTTATGGAACAGAATAGTATGGGTTGTTGTCTGGTTGACTTCTTTATGGAACAGAATAGTATGGGTTGTTGTCTGGTTGACTCCTTTATGGAACAGAATAGTATGGGTTGTCTGGTTGACTACTTTATGGAACAGAATAGTATGGGTTGTCTGGTTGACTCCTTTATGGAACAGAATAGTATGGGTTGTTGTCTGGTTGACTCCTTTATGGAACAGAATAGTATGGGTTGTCTGGTTGACTCCTTTATGGAACAGAATAGTATGGGTTGTTGTCTGGTTGACTCCTTTATGGAACAGAATAGTATGGGTTGTTGTCTGGTTGACTCCTTTATGGAACAGAATAGTATGGGTTGTCTGGTTGACTCCTTTATGGAACAGAATAGTATGGGTTGTTGTCTGGTTGACTCCTTTATGGAACAGAATAGTATGGGTTGTTGTCTACGTTCCTGAGAAGAAAAAAGGAGCAAAACAAGAGTTAATGTTCAGAAACAAGCGATAATAACATGAGTTAATCTGCCAAAAAATGAAGACAATGCTATGCAGACATATAAATCTGATGCTGGGCATGTAGCTGACCCAACGTTACGACGTAGTGATTGGTTGTAGCTGACCCAACGTAGTGATTGGTTGTAGCTGACCCAACGTTACGACGTAGTGATTGGTTGTAGCTGACCCAACGTAGTGATTGGTTGTAGCTGACCCAACGTAGTGATTGGTTGTAGCTGATCCAACGTAGTGATTGGTTGTAGCTGATCCAACGTAGTGATTGGTTGTAGCTGATCCAACGTAGTGATTGGTTGTAGCTGATCCAACGTAGTGATTGGTTGTAGCTGATCCAACGTAGTGATTGGTTGTAGCTGATCCAACGTTACAACGTAGTGATTGGTTGTAGCTGATCCAACGTAGTGATTGGTTGTAGCTGACCCAACGTAGTGATTGGTTGTACCCAACGTTACAACGTAGTGATTGGTTGTACCCAACGTTACGACGTAGTGATTGGTTGTACCCAACGTTACGACGTAGTGATTGGTGCTTTGGAAACATGCTGAAGTAAAATACGAACTTCATCAGAAATCTGTCAAGCTCTTCTAAATAAGTGACAAGCTACATGGTGTTTATCAGTGTATTACCCAACATCCTTAGCTTGCTAGCTAACATTACATCCATGTGTTTACCGGTGAAGCTAGCTAGTAGCAGGCAGGCTACAACAAGCTGGCTTTACACAACCAACGGATTTCTGCACGTGCTGGAGAAGTGTGCCCTACACGGGTGAATCCCAGTTTCGACCTGTTCCCGGGCAGAAGGCGTGGTGTGGGCGAGAGGTTTTCTGATGTCAAAGTTTTGAACAGAGTGCCCCATGGTGGCGTTGGGGTTGTGGGTATGAGCAGGCATGAAGCTACGGACAAGGAACACCATTTGAATGTACAGAGATACCGTGGCGACATCCTGTAGGCCATTGTCGTGCTTGATCTTCATATGTAATACTTTCTGGTGTTTTTATCAGTGACTGGGTGTGTCTTGTGTTGCAGGAAGAGGAGATGCCGGAGGTAGAGATAGATATTGATGACCTGCTGGAAATCAACAGCGAAGATGAGAGAGCTGTCAAACTACAGGTAAATATTGTATTTATTTATTTATTTTTAGGGCGGAGGGGGTAGATCATTTATATCTCACTAGGTCAGGGTATTAAACCTCCATGTATATCTCACTAGGTCAGGGTATTAAACCTCCTCCATGTATATCTCACTAGGTCAGGGTATTAAACCTCCATATATATCTCACTAGGTCAGGATATTAAACCTCCTCCATGTATATCTCACTAGGTCAGGATATTAAACCTCCTCCATGTATATCTCACTAGGTCAGGATATTAAACCTCCTCCATGTATATCTCACTAGGTCAGGGTATTAAACCTCCTCCATGTATATCTCACTAGGTCAGTATATTAAACCTCCATGTATATCTCACTAGGTCAGGATATTAAACCTCCACCATGTATATCTCACTAGGTCAGGGTATTAAACCTCCTCCATGTATATCTCACTAGGTCAGGGTATTAAACCTCCTCCATAAATATCTCACTAGGTCAGGATATTAAACCTCCATGTATATCTCACTAGGTCAGGATATTAAACCTCCTCCATGTATACCTCACTAGGTCAGGATATTAAACCTCCTCCAAGTATATCTCACTAGGTCAGGATAATAAACCTCCTCCAT